>NC_021166.2:22122004-22128680 GCF_000331145.2 Cicer arietinum
TTTTTTTCTCTCCCCACACACACACACATATATATATATATATATATATATATATATATATATATATATATATATATATATATAATAAAATAAATTTGAAAAATTATATTTATTATAATTCCTATAATAAACAATAATTATTGATCAATAATAAAATAAAATATACTAAAATCATATTTTCAATAAAAAATTAAAATTTATAATGTATAAAAAATATTAAATGAATAAGTACATTTATATAAAAATTGAAATGTAATAATAATTTTGCTAGTAGGGACGGATTTGAGGACGAATGTAGGACAGATATGTTATTTTCATTTTTTTATTGTCTTCGAAGGCTTCCACTATAATTAACTCATGTCTCACTTCCGGATTCGAATCTATGACAAGACGTCAAACCTTACAATATCGACATTTGTCATTTAAACTATGATTTAAAAACAATGTAGGATAAATATTAATACCCTCAATCCCATCCTCGTCTATGAGTTTATATTTTAGAAAAATCTCTACTCCATCAAAACTGATTTTTCTTGTCAAAGTTGGAAAGGTTCAATTTGGTGGAAAATATTAGGAAAGTTCAAGTAAACAAAATTCATGAGTTTAACTAGCTAAATGATATAACTCCAAGATTCCATTAGTATAACTGAATGGATGTTGAAGAAGCAACGAAATAATGAAAGAACCTTCCAAGATTCCATTACTAACTCCTTTTCTTAAACAAAAAGTTGTGAATTCATATTAATTTGATCACAGCATAAACAGATTGTTACATTATAAACTGATTAAGTTAAGTTAATACACAGAGTGAACATAAGTAAAGAAAATAAAAGCAACATGAATCACAACAATGTCAAAATAAAGTCAAGTTTTCTCAAAACATGAAAAAGGAAAACTGTAAAATGTTCTTCAAAACACCAAAGTCAAACAAAGAAGACAAGTTCGTGAAAACATGTCAGGAGAACTCAAAAAGAAATAATCATATCTCACTTTGTTCCAATCAAAGAACATAAATTACAAAATCATACAAACAAAAAAAATTTAAAAGGGTGAGTCGAATCGCACCCATAATTTAGAAGGGTCTCACACTGTTCCAATCTTATGACATTTGAAACAACAATGGTCAAGTTGTAATGTGAGGACAGTTTTAATTAAGGAAAATGGAATGACTCTCCCACTATTTCATGATTCACCATCATACGAAAAACAAATGAATTATTTTTTGCTTAAAAAAAAATCAAATGAATAAATTTCAATATTAAGGTATCATTTTCTCTCCAATTTAAAATATGTTCCTTTTTTTTTACCAAAAAAATCACATTCACTACAAGAAAAAAAATTGGTTTGCGGCGCTTGCAAGGATCACATGCAGTAGTTATAACTGCCTCAAAAGGATGATTGCGACGGTTCTGCAACAATCGCAAATTTTTGCGTCACAAGGCCAGTTTGCGACGGTTCAAAAACTGTCGTTCCACCTGTCGGCAACCCTTGCGACAGTTTCTAACCGCCTTTACATACAGTTTACGACGGTTAGAACCGGCGCTAAACAAACTCAAACTTTTTGTTTCTAAAAAATTGCACCAGTTATCAACCGTCACTATATTTACTTTGAGACAGTATAAACCGTCGCAAGCCTAATAGTTTAAAATAAAAAAAATAATACATTTTTTTCCTATTTTTTATTAATTAAAATAAAAAATATTCAAAAATATAATCTACATAATTTAAATACATGATTATTTAACTATTGTACCTAAATTCAATTTATATAATTTTTTCAAAAGAAATAACACTAATTCATACATTGAAGTTAACTGAAACAATAAATAAAGTTGTTTAAATATTCAAAACATTAGTGGAGTGACTAAACATACAAAACAATTCCATCAAACATAGAAGTTCATCCAAATATCTAATTAGTCTCTAATAATGTTGTTCCACTATCATCAGGTTGGTGACTAGACTCAGATGAACGTCTACCATCTATTGGCGATTCTATGTCTGTTGCCTGGAAAGAAAAAAAAAGGTATATATTAACTCCAATGAATATTGATAAATATCGTCAAATATTAATTACCTAAATTTCTCATATAGTTAGAAGCAATCATTACACAATTGATATTTTTAACCAAGGACAAAAAGTTCTCACATGATTTTTTAAATAGATTTGCTATGAAAACAATTTTACGTTTTGTTCTCTAGAATTTTACATTTGCAACAAGAAAGTAATTTACTCATTCCACATATCAACTTCATAATTCCTTTTCTTAAGCCTATCGATTTCAACTTTCATTTTCTCCATCTTCTCATTAGCTTCAGAGGAAGACATTGATCTTACAGAGTGAGAAGTATATGAGTAATTTGAGACGGTGTTATTCCAAATCCCATACAACGAACATATTCGAGATGTTCTTTTCCAAACACATTAACAAATGCTTCATTTGGAGAACGAGTCTTCCCAATTTCAATTTGCAATTGTTCATGCACAAACAAATGAAGCAAACTAAATTCCTCTCTGTAACAGAAATGTGTGACTTTACAACTCACTTTTACCAACCAAATAAGTAATTTTATAGCTTTGGAACTCACTATTACCAAAACTAACAATTGCATCTTTGATTTATAAAGTGGTCAATAAAAAATAGTTACAATCACATAACACTTCTATTCTTTACACTTACATATTTTTCCTTGGTCTCGTCATTAACAAATGACCCGTCAAACTTCTTATGATAAATTGAATATATTTCACCCGTACTGTGTTTTCGACCATCTCTCAGTTCCTACAAGTATACACATGTAATAAGTACATGTTCAATTAAGTATGCAATCAATAGTAGATTGAGTGAATCCTACAAACTCATCCTTCTTCCATGCAAGTGTCTTAGAGCCTAATGTATGAAGGATTGTTAGCTTTCCTCTATTTGCAGCATTTTTATCAGCCTTCTCCTGTAGTGATAACAGATGACAGCAGAAAACTAAAAGTAGAAAACAAATGACAATGCAACAAAAGAATGGTTACCATTGTATCTGTATTGGACAAAAATAGTCCAATGGTCTTGATTAATAGAACGTGGATAATTTTGTAGGTTTTCTTCCAAAGAAAGATCTCACTTTTAAAATTTCTTAAACAACCTACATTGTGCATCTCGCTATTTCTTTCCAAGGCTCGTAAGAATATATTTTTTGTTCTCTCCATCATCAACAATAAATTTTGACTAGCATAATCATAAAAAAAAAAGTTAGTTTACAATCAAAACAATAAATAAAGAATATTCAGTTGTTTATCACTGATACCTGCATTTTATCCTTAAAAATTTTATTTTTTCTTGTCGATGGAACTAGTTTCCAATTGTCGTACATTATAGGAAAATCTTTAAACTTCCTAGCAATTTCATCCAAAAAACCGCCTAACAAACCAACAGTTGATCCTACCGGTTGCCCATTTGAATTCCATCTAGTTATTATTCTACTAACATTAGGAGGAGCTTCAAGCACGTCTGATACCCATAAGTGTGTCTTTGAAATATGTCCCACCTCATTTGACACATAATTCAACAAAATGTCATACATCAATCATGTAAACCAATTAAATTTTATAAATATAATTAGACATTAGATAACATACTAATAACTTCTACACCCCAATACTCATAAATTTTATTTGTGCTTTAAATGGCGGTGCCGGTTGACAAAAACCGCCTCAGGAGCCGTCGCAAAGTGGTGGTGAGGGTGGAAAATGAAACGTTGGGTTATTTGTGCTTTCAACAGCGGCAACAATAGACAAAAACCGCCCCAGAAACCGTCTCAAAGTGGTGGTGAGGACGGTTATTTCAGAACCGTCGCAGGCAAAATGTCGCAAAATTGAAAAATTCTTGTAGTGATTCATTCCTTTCAAATGGGTAAATTACATCTATAAAAAATAATTCAAAATCACTAAAATAAAATAAAAAATGAATATTGGAACAAATTTGTTAAGTTAATAGTTAATAGCATACAATTAAAAATGCATTTGTAATACAAATATGAGAAAATTCAATGACGGGAATATTCATATTTTTGTAAATGTAACGTTGATCACGCTAAAGTTATTGGTTAAATATGTATTGAATCAAAACTAATATGTCAATATGAATCAAACGCATATCGCAACAAGATGAGAAATCAAAATAATAGCACATCAAGACGATAGACAAAATAAATAATGTTGCACTTAGACAATAAAACTACATAATAATACGATGAACAAACTAAATGTATGTGAAAATTATATATTTAAATAAAAGAGGAAGAAAAAATTATTTACATAGATGATTTGAGACTATAAATTAACCCTCAACCACCCCTTTGAGAAGAAAATGAATAAAAGGATAAGTTTTTTTACATGAATTTTTTTTAAATGGTCATTTATGTTATATTCAATTTGCATCATTAACTTTGAAATTATATTAAATTACATACATAATCCTTTAAATTTGATCATTTCTCATATAAAATATTAAGATCTAATTCAAATACTATAGGAAGCTAATTATTCAAACTACCTGCAAGTGGAGCAAGTTATAATTTGAATAAACTTTTATTACCAAGTATGTAGAGGCTATAGTTGTAAAGAATATTAATAAATGTAGACCCTTAATAATGTTTGATGGATGTTTTCTAGAAAATCAGTCTAAGAGATATATTGTTGTAGTATTTGGTAAAGTTTCTAATGATTAAAAGTTTTCAATTGCATTAATCATCGTTGAAAGTGAGACAAAAGACTAATAACGTAAATTGAATATAACTTTAAAGATCAATTTAGACAAACAAAACTTAAAATGACCAATCCAAAAGATGAGTCAAACTTAAATGACCATATGCGTATTTTTTCTATAAATAAATATTGTTATTCAATTTAGACATCAAAGATCTTTTAAATTGAGGTGTACCCAGGGTCGTGGTAATGCCACAAAAGAAAATAATGGTCTTAGATTTCAAAAAAATAAAGTTTTTTTTTTATTTAATTAAAAGGTCTCATATTCTACTAAAATAATCTTATATAAAATTAATATTGCTTCAATAAATATTAAATCAATTAACTTTATCGTCGATTAAAAATAAAATATATTAGATAAAATCAATCACATCTGTTTAATACATGATTTTGTATTTTAAAATGTCTAAAAATAATTTCCCAACAAAAACATTATTATGGGCTTTGAAAAGATTTTGTCTAAAGATTGGTCTTATGCATTAATATGTGTTAGATCTATCCTGAACGTATAAATTCAAGGGTATTCAATCAAAACCTTTTAAACTTTAAAAAGTTTTGGGATATAAAAAATTGAGTTAAATAAGTTTTTAATATTTATAAAATTAAGATTTTGTGTTTAGCCACTGTAAAAAAGTTCTTAACTTTTTAGTTCTTAAAAATTTTTCGTTTTTATTTTTGGTCCTTACTTTGTAGTCAACTCATGTGTATCTTACTAATTTTTGAATGATTTTTTGCAAGTATGTTTAGACCATTATAAGAATTCGACACACAAAAATTTAGAATTTTTAAACACTAAATAATATTTTAAAAAATTATATTTAATTCATCTTTTGTTAAAGAATTATAAATTTTGTAAAAAGATGTTAAAAAATTATAAGAATACATATGAGTTAACTTAAAGGTAAAAATAAAAAATAAAAACAGTAAATTTTAGATGACTCAAAAGTTATGAAATTTTTTATAGCGACTAAAAGTAAAATATTAAAATTTTATAGCAACTAAAAACTTATTTAACTTTATAAATTTTTTTAATTATGCTGGATTGTGTTCTAAAACAAATTTTATTGAACTTTGTTGGACTTTTTAGTGTGCTTTTAGTAGTAAAAGTCTTAGGAGAATTTATTGAGTTAGGATTTCTAAAGGATTTCCAAAGATTATTTATGATGAAAAAGTCTTTTGGTATTTAATCAAGATTTTTATGTAAGTTAAACAAGTCTTAAGATATTCAATTAGAATAATCCAAATTTTCAACGAAGATTTAAAATATAGTGGTCTTAAATCTAGACTTTTTTTTACAACTAACTAAAAGTCTTGTGAAAAAAAAAAATTACAATTTCAATGAATTATTTTCTAAAACAATTTTTTTTAGTTAGTTTTTATTTTTAGAGTAAATTTTGTTTCTCTATCACACTAGATATTTATGAATTCTCAATTCTTATTTCTATTATATGCTTATACATCTCTCTCTTTTTTATTATGTTCTTATTTCCTTTAAGTGTTTACATCTCTCTTGTCTATATCTATTCTCATTTCACAAATTATTTCATTTATGTATTTACACATCTCTTCTTTCTCTCTCTCTCTCTCTCTCCCTCTAATACAAGTATCTTTTTATCTCTCCCTTTAATACAAGTGAGATAGTTGTTATTAATTCTTCCTTGTCTATCGTAGAACATAGTCATTTTGTAAAAGAATTTTCCATATATAAAATCAAATAAAGAAAGCAATAATTTGATCAAAAAACTTGTATATTTTAATTTTCTTTGTAACATGAATTACCAATTTTAATATTTATAGTGTTCAACCTTGATCAAACAGTTTCAAACTTACTTACGACTAACAACCAGTAATCTAGATCTCCAAAAGAGTGTGTGTAATTGTTTTTACCATTAAAACAAGGAAGAGAATACAACATCACTT
>NC_021166.2:22129141-22157485 GCF_000331145.2 Cicer arietinum
ATAATAATAATAATAATAATAATAATAATAATAATAATAATAATAATAATAATAATAATAATAATAATAATAATAATAATAATAATAATAATAATGAAATGTATTGATTTTTTTTGTGTGTAAACAAAAGTATACTTGCACGCACGCACGCAAAGATTAGAGATGTCTGATTTTGTTGCCATATTCATATAGATATCATATAAAGGATCACAAGAAGTATGAACAAAGATATTTATATTTATCAGAGGATGCTACGCCTTACCGATGCAAGGAGGTAAATTTATAAAATGTTTCTTTTGATCTTTACTGCTCTTTATCTGCAAACTTTGTCCTCATTTATGAAATTGTAAATCTAACTGTTGTTTGTTATAGGGACATAAGCCCTTTATATATGTCGATGGATTGCACCAGATACACATCCTCATATTCTTCTTAGCGGTCCTTCATGTGATATACGGTGTTGTCACAATGTTTCTAGGGAGACTAAAGGTGTGACTTTCTTTTTATTTTGATCCATTACCTAAGTTATTTTGCACTATTTATGCATTTTAAGTATACACATTTGGTATAGTTTTTTGTTGTTTTGCTTTGGAAGAATGAAACAAAATTCAATTATAGTGATGCAAAAGCATCTAGTCTAAAGGATTTAATAGAGCCTTAAAAAAAGTGATAGTCTCATTTAGTGGTTCAAACTTCTTGTATTCTTTTATTTATACTCCGTCTATCCCAAAATATTTGTCACATTTGAAAAAAATAGTGTCTCAAAATAGTTGTCGCTCTCAGTTTTCGATACAGCTTTAACGTAGATTGAGTTAATAACTTGTTGCTAATTGAGGGTTCCTTTTATGTAGATACGAGGATGGAAGGCGTGTGAGGCGGAAATATCGTCTTATAGATACAAGTTCACCAATGGTATGTTGTCCAATGATGTATTTAAATGTTTTTCTTCTTTGATTATGAAAACTACCAGTTATTTAGATTTTAAGTAAATCACATTTATTTTCAAATGTTTCTATATTTATCATGCAGATCCTTCAAGAGTCTAACTTACACATGAAACATCATTTGTTAGACAACATGCAACTTTTTGGACGAAAATTCCAATCTTGTTCTATATAGTAAGACCAACATTTCTAATATGATATGTTTTCATTTCCATTTTCTTGAGGTGGAGGATTTGATTTTGATTTCATTAACAAGTTAGAGACACGAGTGACCATGTTTTCATATTGGAACAATCAATGAATGTAAAATTTGTTAAAGTAAAAGAAGAGTGATACTTTAGTTGTTCTAGTTGAGGTATAGATCAGAAAAATTGGCAAGTGAGGTAGCATAACAAAGGGATTGGCTATTGCTTGTATTCTCATACAGAGACTAGCGGTGTTTATAGCTTAGTAAAATTTGAACAAATTATTATTGTTTTGTGATATGCTTTTTAGCACAAATGTTGTGTAACAAATAACAGCTATAGCGTAACTATAAATTTCTACTATAGTGCAATTTGTAGTAGCTGCTATTTTCCGTATTTGCGATAGACAACACCACTCTTTCTATTTTTTCCAATATTATTATCAACAGAATGCCTACAATTTCATAGCTTTATAGGTCGGTGGATAAGGATGACTACATCACTCTTCGTAAAGGATTTATCACCCTGTGTCATACTCTATGATGTCTTTTTGTAAATGTTGAGATTCACCTTCCTTTCTTGACGGTGCATCATGTGTAGGTCCACCTGTCACCGGGAAGTAAATTAAACTTCTAAAAATATATCAAGAGATCGTTGGAGGATGACTTCAAGGTAGTTATGGGAGTTAGATAATGTTTTAACACTGCACATTTAAAGCACTATTTATAATTGTGTATTTTTTTTTTTTTTTTTTGTGATAACCGGTTGGTTTGAAATAGATGCTTATTATGTGTACTGTGTTATTGATAATCCTATTCTCTGGGTTTCATTTGTTCTTTTCATCCTCCTAAATGTTGACGGTAAGCAAATTGAATACTACCGAACTTACTTTTATGCAGTCAAAATCATTCTTTGATTAAGTTTTTTGTGCGACACTGATATGTGTGTTTCTCGATGCCACTAAGAATGTGTTGGAAAGTTACCTTAGATAGCCTCCTAGTGTGTTAGTCTCGCATCGCCTAGAAATATGGCATTAGTACCGATTATTATAAGGTTTTGTTAGCCCTCGCCTTATACCTTGCTTTGTACGATTGAATTAGATCATAAGTTCAAGTTTTAAGATGGTACCAGATCTTATCATTTGTTAGTTGTTGAGTCAATGATATTGTCCACACTCCAAGATATATGACATATCCTCGTTAATTTTTTATAGTTATTTTAGTTGCATTATGAATTTATGATGATATGTCATATATTACATATTTTGAATTTCATGATACTATCATCATTTATACTTGCAAGTTACTAAGATTTCAAGATAGACTAATTGACTGCATTTTGAAGATGGACTCAACAATAAAAAAATCAATATTTGATGAGCAAACATCAAAGTCATTAAAAAAAATGACACACTACTGCGAATAAGAAGTATAGACTAAAATTAGGAAAGTCAAGTGTTCGAACCTTGGACAGAAGCACTATTGACTCAACTGTTCACTCTACAACTCCTACGCTCACTACAAGAAAAACCCTAATTTGTGGCCAACTTTATAAATATTTTGTGGCCGAAAAAAACCCTCACAAATTAGTGACCGAAAAAGCCCTCAAAAATACAAAAATTGAAATTGGTCTTTATTTGTGGCTGAAAAAACCCTTACAAATTATTAAAAATTTAGGTGGAATTTGTGGCTGCCTAAGCCCTTACAAAATCCACCTAAATTTTTAAGATTTTTGTGAGGGCTTTTTCAGCCACAAAATCTAAATTTGTGAGGGTCAAATCCGCCATAAAAGCCTGAAGGGACATGTCCATTTGTGGCTGCATAGGCCGCCACAAACGCCTGAGACCGTTACCTTTTGTGGCTGCATAGGCCGCCACAAAGGAATAAAGTGCAATGTGTTTTTCTGGCCGCCCAGGCCGCCACAAATATTTATATCCGTTACATTTTGTGGCGGCATAGGCCGCCACAAACGCCCAAAGAACCGTTGCCAATTGTGGCCATCCAGGCCGCCACAAATCCATGCTTTTTTGACCGTTTTGGCCGCCACAAATGACACATAGCCGTTGCTTATTGTGGCTGCTTTGGCCGCCACAAATGATCAACCCAATCCTATATATATCACTCCACTCCTCTTATCATTTTTCACTTCTAACTTCTCTCTAAACCCTCCTTCTAACTATTCTCTCCACCTTCTCTCTACAAAAAATATTCATCCAAGCTTCATTCAATTTTGGTAAGTTAATATTATATTATATTATATTATATTATATAATTTTGATTTGATTTATGAAATTATTATTATTGAATTTTTATCTTGACAGTGGTTGTTAATTACTTCGAAGAGTTGTAAGCTCCGTACGTGAAAGCTTAAAGTCAGACGCTATCCGACATCATGTTAGTATTTTATATATTTTAAATTTAGATTAGTAAATATATATGTGATATTATAAGAGTTGTAAGCTCCGTACGTGAAAGCTTAAAGTCAGACGCTACTCGGCCTCAAATTAATATTTTATATATTTTAAATTTAGATTAGTAAATATATATGTGATATTATAAGAGTTGTAAGCTCCGTACGTGAAAGCTTAAAGTCAGACGCTACTCGGCCTCAAATTAATATTTTATATATTTTAAATTTAGATTAGTAAATATATATGTGATATTATAAGAGTTGTAAGCTCCGTACGTGAAAGCTTAAAGTCAGACGCTACTCGGCCTCAAATTAATATTTTATATATTTTAAATTTAGATTAGTAAATATATATGTGATATTATAAGAGTTGTAAGCTCCGTACGTGAAAGCTTAAAGTCAGACGCTACTCGGCCTCAAATTAATATTTTATATATTTTAAATTTAGATTAGTAAATATATATGTGATATTATAAGAGTTGTAAGCTCCGTACGTGAAAGCTTAAAGTCAGACGCTACTCGGCCTCAAATTAATATTTTATATATTTTAAATTTAGATTAGTAAATATATATGTGATATTATAAGAGTTGTAAGCTCCGTACGTGAAAGCTTAAAGTCAGACGCTACTCGGCCTCAAATTAATATTTTATATATTTTAAATTTAGATTAGTAAATATATATGTGATATTATAAGAGTTGTAAGCTCCGTACGTGAAAGCTTAAAGTCAGACGCTACTCGGCCTCAAATTAATATTTTATATATTTTAAATTTAGATTAGTAAATATATATGTGATATTATAAGAGTTGTAAGCTCCGTACGTGAAAGCTTAAAGTCAGACGCTACTCGGCCTCAAATTAATATTTTATATATTTTAAATTTAGATTAGTAAATATATATGTGATATTATAAGAGTTGTAAGCTCCGTACGTGAAAGCTTAAAGTCAGACGCTACTCGGCCTCAAATTAATATTTTATATATTTTAAATTTAGATTAGTAAATATATATGTGATATTATAAGAGTTGTAAGCTCCGTACGTGAAAGCTTAAAGTCAGACGCTACTCGGCCTCAAATTAATATTTTATATATTTTAAATTTAGATTAGTAAATATATATGTGATATTATAAGAGTTGTAAGCTCCGTACGTGAAAGCTTAAAGTCAGACGCTACTCGGCCTCAAATTAATATTTTATATATTTTAAATTTAGATTAGTAAATATATATGTGATATTATAAGAGTTGTAAGCTCCGTACGTGAAAGCTTAAAGTCAGACGCTACTCGGCCTCAAATTAATATTTTATATATTTTAAATTTAGATTAGTAAATATATATGTGATATTATAAGAGTTGTAAGCTCCGTACGTGAAAGCTTAAAGTCAGACGCTACTCGGCCTCAAATTAATATTTTTGAAAGAGACAAATAAACCGTTGTTTGAAGGATCTCCAAACTCAAAGTTATCTATGTGTATTAGACTATTAGGTCTAAAGTCTCAATTTCATGTTCCTGATTTAGCTTTCGATTTGATGAATAAAATGATGCTAGACACAACACCTGTTAGAGATGGTTTGCCGCAAAGTTATTACGATGAGAAATGGTTAGTGTCAAAGTTAGGATTAGGTGTCAAGAGGATTGATTGTTGTGTTAAAGGTTGCATGTTGTATTATGACAATGAATTTGGTATGAATGATGCTAACTTAGTTGAATGCAAGTTTTGTCAACAACCAAGGTATCACCAAAGGAATAACTCTAGGGTAAGTAGGGGAAAATCAATTCCAAGGAAAGCAATGTTTTACCTACCTATTGTATCAAGATTGCAGAGATTGTTTGCATCAATACAAACTGCAGGAAATATGACGTGGCATTATGAGAATAGAAGAAATTCAAGCGAGTTGCGACATCCGTCTGATGGTCAGGCATGGAAACACTTTGATCAAATGCATCCTGATTTTGCGTCAGATCCACGCAATGTAAGACTTGGATTATCCTCAGATGGATTTACGCCTTACATACAAGCATCGTCTACTCCTTATTCTTGTTGGCCGGTTATTGTTACTCCTTACAATCTTCCCCCTGATATGTGTATGTCTAAACCTTATATGTTCTTAGCTGCTGTTATACCAGGTCCTTCTAATCCTACAACTAGTATTGATATTTTTTTACAACCTTTGATTGACGATTTGAAGAGGTTGCAGAATGGTGTGTTGAAATATGATATTGCTCGGAGAGAAAATTTTATGATGAGAGCTGCATTGATGTGGACCATTAATGATTTCCCCGCTTATGGGATGTTGTCAGGATGGGGCACCCATAGTAAATTAGCTTGTCCTATTTGTATGGAAGATACAAAAACATTTACTTTAAAATTTGGCGGGAACGCATCGTGGTTTGACTCGCATCGTAGGTTTTTACCTGCTGATCATGCATTTAGAAGGAACAAAGCTACATTTATTAAGGGCTATGCAGAAAGTCTAGGACCCCCGCTTAAATTGACATCGGAACACGTGTGGAATAAAGTAAAAGATATGCCAAAGGTACATGTTGTTAATGGTGTGGCTTGTAAACCACAAGGTTACGGACAATGGCACAATTGGACAAAAAGATGTATTTTTTGGGATCTACCGTATTGGAAAGATAATATTTTGAGACATAATCTTTTGGAAAGATAATCTTTCGGAAGGATCAGGAGGAGCAGGAACGGTGGCAATACAAGGATATCCAAAACATCACGGTGGCAATACAAGGATATCCAAAACATCACGTGTTGTTAATGACCCATCTCTCATGCCGATGTCGACTATTGGTACTAGTGGTGGAGCTATTCCTCTATATCCGGAGGTCCCAGTAGAGCCTAATACCTTAGATGAAATAATGGGTCCCGGATGTGTTGATTGCTACGACCGCATTGTCATCATTCCAGAAGGAGATGGGTATGTAAATTATGATTGATTAAATATTTCATTATTATTGCATGTTACATTATTAATTTTATTAATTTATTTTTATATTTAATTTGCATATAAACTTTGAAGATATCTTCTTTTTAAATCATCTGCAAAGGCAATTGCTGAAGTCATACAAGAGAAATATAAAAAACCATGGTTGTTTTGGGGTGAGATAAAAGAGGATAAGACACCTCAATTTAGAGAAGTTGATCAATTTTTACATTGTTTCAAAGTAAGTCATTAGATTAATTTATTTAATTACTAATTATATATACATTTGATTAATTTATTGAATTACTAATTATATTTTTAATATTTTTTAAATTTAAACAAACAATAGACTAAATGTACTTGGAAAAGAGAGCATGATGCCGCAATTTTGGCTTCTTTTGACCATCGCTTTTCAAAGCGTCTCTCATCTATGTTGGCTTACGCACGTAATAAAGGCGAGGAAAAACGGCCTAATTGGATTGGTGAAAATGTTTCGACTGCTTTGTGGAGGAAATGGAACACAAATGCTTACAAACAGAAGAGAGAAAAAACAAAGATTAATAGAGCATCTGAGAGGGGTACCAGTACTCATAAGGGATGTTCCATGTCTGCTGGAAAAATTAAATATTATATGGCAATTAATTATTATTTATAATATATATTTCATGTTAATCCTGAAACAAATGAGTATACTGATGAATTATCAAAAAATATTCAGGTAATTATTATATATTAATTGTTATATATTAATTAGACCTATAAATTATTATTATTAACTATTTTAATTTTTAATTTTTTTATTTTTAATATAGGAACAACTTCAACAAGTCATGAAAGAATGGGATGATCATCAAGCTACTCTTTCTCCTGCTCAGCGAGCTAGTCCAGTGCAGTGGAAACAATATGAGACCGCAAGTTTTATGCACATTAGTGGCGGCAAGTTCAAAGGGCGTGTGTTGGGTGCCAGTAGTATATCATCAACCTTTGTGAAATGTCCAACCGACTATATTCAGACTGAGACGTCTTCTTCTTATGCTAGTACGGGTCGATCTCATCGTCCGTCGATAGATAATCTTGACCAGTTAAATAAGCAATGGGCAAGTGAGCAAGAAGAAAAGACACAACAGCTGATACAAGCCGCAATTGATAAATTGAATGAGGAATGAAAACAAAAGTTTCAAGAGCAACAACAGCAGTTTCAACAGCAACAACAATTTCAACAACAACAATTTTCATTTCCTCCTGTGTTTCATCAGCAGTTCCCGCCTCGACCTCAATACTTGCATCAACAACCACTATTCCAGCAGCAACAAAATTACTCTCAATACTCCCAGCAGCAGCAACTGCCTCCAAATTTCCAACAGCAACACCAGGATCCTCCGAACTCTGCCTTCCAGCAACAACAGCAGCCAATGTTTCAGCAACAACAATATTTTCATAATTATCAGTATGTTCCGTCATCTTCACATTAACTTCCTCAACCTCAACCAGATCATCAAACTGCATACCGACCAACTATGCCAACAGCTGGCTTGATCAAACCAGATTTAAATCAACCTCAACCAGCTAGGGCTCCTCCTTCGACTAGTGGTGGTGCAATCGAAGATGAAATTCAATTTCAAACCATTATGTCTCCTCCAACACAAATTAATAATACTTTTGAGGGACTTCTTTCATCGGGTAACATTGCAGGGAATAATGATGGTAGGAGTGGAGCTGATGAGAGGAATTATTATGAGGATTGATATGTCATTTGAATAATTTCATAATTTATTTTTGGGTTGTATGAACACATATTTATGTTGTCCTAGTTAATTATTAATTGTGTGTTTAATTTTGGGTTTGTAAGACATTATTTTTAAATTTTGGGTTTGTAAGACATTATTTATTAATTTTGGAATGCATGTTTTATTTGGTTTGGTGGTAATTACATTAATTATTATTAATATTATATTTTTATATATAATATTTATTTTAATTTTAATATATATTTTTAATTTCAATTTTATTTAAATTTTAATTTAATTTTAATTACATTTATTTGTAACTTAAATTAATCTTTAATTATAATTATAATTTAAATATTTTATTTTAAATTTAATTTAAATTTTTAATTTATATTCAGATTAGTTTATTATATATTAAGTTTAATTTATATTGATATTATATTTTAAATTTAATTTATATTTTAATTTAGTTGTAATTGTAATTTTAATTTAAATGTTAAATTTATATTTATATTAATTTATTATATATAATAAAATAAATACAGTATTAATTTTGAATTTAAAAAATTAATTTTTTAATATACGTAATATTTTGTGGCGGCCTAAACCCTCACAAAGGAGGGAGTTTGTGGCGGCCTGGGCCCTCACAAAGGGTGAAATTTTTAAAATCAGTCTGTCTTTTGTGGCGGCATGTGCCCTCACAAAGGCAGGATTTTGTGGCTACAAAGGCCATCACAAAGGCATACATTTTGTGGCTGCAAAGACCCTCACAAATGGCAACGTATTTTTCAAACTTTGTGGCTGCAAAGACCCCCACAAATGTTTGTGACCAGTTTATTTGTGGCTGCCTAAGGCCACCACAAATAGCCCATTTATGGCTGCTTTTTACCCTTTGTGAGGGCTTTTGGCCCTCACAAATTCCTTGTTTTCTTGTAGTGGCTACTACGTTTCAAAACCACCAATCCCTCAACTCCCTCTCCGTTTCATCCTACAATGACCAAGTCGAGTACCATTCTGATATTGAATTTTCTCCAACATCACCACCATTAAACCTGCTATAAAGAGTGGATGATGTTGAAAAAGATATAATAGAAACTTTGGTCGAATAAACTATGAGTTTTTAATATTGTTATGGGGTGAACATAGTAGCTAAATAAGTTGTGGTCGAATAACTATGGGCTTTTATTATTGCTATGGGGTGAACATAGTAGTTAAATAAACTATGAGATATTATATAATTGTTTGGTTTTCCGCAACTTTTTTCATACTTATCTGTAAGTAATCGAATAAGTCCAAAGTGATTTATGAACTTCACTCAAGACGAGTATTATGTGCCTCTTGATTTTTTAAAATTTGAATCAATTATTGATCATTATAAATTTATTATTAAACATTATAATTAAGTTTGTTCACACTTTAGATGATGATGATGATAATAATAATAATAATAATAATAATAATAATAATAAAATGTATTGATTTTTTTTGTAGGTAAACAAAAGTATACTTGCACGCACGCACGCAAAGATCAGAGATGTCTGATTTTGTTGCCATATTCATATAGATATCATATGAAGGATCACAAGAAGTATGAACAAAGATATTTATCAGAGGATGCCTTACCAGTGCAAGGAGGTAAATTTTTAAAAGGTTTCTTTTGATCTTTACTGCTCTTTATCTGCAAACTTTGCCCTCATTTATGAAATTGTAAATCTAACTGTTGTTTGTTATAGGGACATAAGCCCTTTATATATGTCGATGGATTGCACCAGATACACATCCTCATATTCTTCTTAGCGATCCTTCATGTGATATACGGTGTTGTCACAATGTTTCTAGGGAGACTAAAGGTGTGCCTTTCTTTTTATTTTGATCCATTACCTAAGTTATTTTGCACTATCTATGCATTTTAAGGATACACATGTGGTATACTTTTTTGTTGTCTTGCTTTGGAAGAATGAAACAATATCCAATTACAGTGATGCGAAAGCATCTATTCTAAAGGATTTAATAGAGCCTTAAAAAAAAGTGATAGTCTCTTTTAGTGGTTCAAACTTCTTGTATTCTTTTATTTATACTCCGTCTATCCCAAAATATTTGTCACATTTGAAAAAAGATAGTGTCTCAAAATAGTTGTTGCTCTTAGTTTTCGATACAACTTTAACGTAGACTGAGTTAATAACTTGTTGCTAATTGAGGGTTCCTTTTATGTAGATACAAGGACGGAAGGCGTGGGAAGCGGAGATATCGTCTTATAGATACAAGTTTGCCAATGGTATACTGTCCAATGATGTATTTAACTGTTTTTCTTCTTTGATAAACATCAATACCAACTTTTGGACTATATGGTTATGGTATAAGACAAGTTAGGGACATATATGTAAGATTTAGACATGCAAACTTCATAAGGTTAGATTTCACAATGTAATAATAACTAGCCAACAAGAATAAAATGTATAGCCAAATTGCATTAGAACAGTAAAAACATTAGAGCAGATCTTAAATTGCACATTATGTGGATCAACTAAAAAATTAGGATGTACTCGACGCATAAATTTTTCCCACGTCATTTAACGTATAGTTTGCGTTGAAGCAAGTCACTGCAAATTTACTGTTATTGGCATAACACACAATAAGTAAAACCGGTTTATCCTTACGATTAATCACTTCAGCGCCAACACACTATCTTGTGTTAGTGCAAGTTTACTTAGGATAGTCTTAGTATTTTGATTTATGTCAAAAAGAAGTTTTAATCAAATGATTTTGTGTGTCTTTTTTGATTCTTACAGTATCAATTATTGAATTAGAAAAACCATTTTATAACTTTATTTTATCGTCCGTAACTGTAGGTGCATATTTGAAATATGCTAGAAAGTTGTGCAATCCTCTAAAATTGTATCATAAAGGATTTTTAACTTCATAAATCAGCTCATATACTTGTGAATCGGCTCATATACATGGGACTCGGTTGAGGTGTGAATAGACTTATCAAAACTTTTCGAATGGGATAGGTCATGCACAAGTCATGAATGAATGTGTAGTTTAGAACTGAAATATTGAGTTTTCTGAAAACTTTTGAATGGACTCATACATGTGTAAATCAACTCAAATGATGGCAGTTACAAATCATATATTTTTGTTCCATTGCATTCTCCTTTCATAACTCAACCATGCCTCCTTAAATATTGGCATGTTTCTTCATTCATTCACCATAGTTTCATTCAATAATACTATCAAAGGTGATTGAATTTTCCTGATTCTTTTTCTTATGTGATTGAATTTTTTAGAGAAAAACAACAAATATAGGGTATCTTTTGTATGAAATGATTGTTCTATTGGTAAGTGATTGAGTTTCAATTGGCTGCATCGAGTAATAATCAAGACGAAGGTTCTTTTCAGCACAAAATTAAGCTGATGATTTTGAAGAGGTTACTGTTATTGGAAGGGTTTTTCAAAAATATTGTGTTTGAGTCTTTAGGGAAGAAATGATTGATGTTCAAATTTTATAACCAGATCTTGTAAACATTCATATTATAATAAAAGAATAGACTCTGTATCAATTTTAATAAAACGGGATGTACTCTGCATAAAGATCACATTAAAAGGAACTAATATGAATATCAAATGTGATTTTTCTCTTATCTTGTCTCTTTGAATTTCTATATATGTTGGAAAATTGTGTTGGTGAATCTATTCATGATAATGAATGTATTTAAAGTTGAAAAATCTAATTTTAAAAAAGGTTCAATTATCATGAATTGTATTTAAATTTAATATTTCCATCGATGAAGTTTTTCTATCAATTAGTAGCATTAACTTGTTTTGAGATTATTGCTAGACACAAGTTGAATGATTGAATTATTAGTGATTCAATAAATCAACATCTTCTTATTTGTACTGTCCAAACATTAATCATTGATTGAAACTACTCTAAAATTTTCTCCTCAAAATTTTCTATACGAATAATTTTGCTCATTACGTTTTTATAAAATATATATTCTTTGTTGCAAAAATCTATGAAAAAGTTTGGATTCTATGAAAACTACCATATAGAGTCCTTGAATTCAACTCAATTAACAAGTGACATCAACAGTTTGATATATATGTGTTACGAATCTAACAACTTTAAGAATAATTGAGATGATATCTAATGTGATTCTGAAATCTACAGGAGATTATAACAATAGTATTTAAAGGAGATGACTATAAAGAACACATACAAAAATTCATATCATTTCTTGTGATTTTGATGTATTGAAAGCAGTAAAAAATGGACAATTTTTTATGACAATTTTTCATTATGGTGTTGCAATTACAAACATTAAATGAATTGAACATAATTATATACGAAGAAAATATCATGCGCCGCTGAAATCTCTCATTACGTTTTTATAAAATATACCCACTAGTGTAAAAATCTATGAAAAAGTTGGAACTCTATTCAACCTCTTCTTCTAGAGTCTTTGAAGCAATCTCAAGTAATATCTTGACACATGACAAAATTTGTATTGATTTAATGTGCCATCATTTATCATTTGTACAAAAATCATTATCGCAATACAACATATACCATTGAATGGAAAAATCAATCCTTCTTGCTTCTAATCCCAATTTCAACAATAACCTCTAGCAATTATCTTTAACAAGTGTCTCGTTCATTTTCAAAAATAATTCCAAGCACTTTAATTAAGATTTGGAAGCTAGCGGTCTCACTTTAATTAAGATTTTGGAGGTCTTGTTTGAATATAAATAAACTGGGTCTTATATAATCACAAAATTCTAAGATTAAGATTCAATATTCCAACAGTAATAATAGATCACAGTGATGGGATATTTATTCTGGACATAAGATGTAAATATAAAATTGTAGAATGGTCAATGTATCACTACAATAAAACACTTAATTTGTGATCAACTTAAAAAAGATTTTGTTGCTGAAAAAATCCTAAAAAAACTAATGACTGAAAACCCCTCACAAATACTAAAATTCAAATTAGTTGTTATTTGCGGTTGAAAAAACTCTCACAAATCAAAAATATTTTTGTTTGACTGATTATAACATTTGTGACAGGCAAAAACAATCACAAAATTATTGGAAGGAAAAGTTATTTGAATTTGTGGCGGCTAATACATTTACAACAAACTTGATTGATTGAAAATATCAATAGAATTTTGTGGTGGCATACACTCTCACAAAATCAAAACATTGGAGCATCGTGAGAGTTTAGGCTACCACAAAATCAATATTTTCTGACTGTCTAGGCCGCCACAAAAACAATAGTATCATTGCCATTTTGTGGTCACTTTGACCGCCACAAATGTCCTTTTTTCTTCCTATATATATCACTCTTTATCTTATTTCTCATTTCTATCTTCTATCTAAAATTTCTCTCTCACTTCTCTCTAAATATTTCTATTTTCTCTACAAATATTTTTATTCAACTTTTCTCTCTACCTTCTCTTGAATTTCAGTAAATTTTTCTTTTATGTTATGTTTTTTAATGTTATTTTTTATTTGAAATTATTTATTTAATAAATATTATATAATTTTTATTTTGACACTGGTGTTATTGTGTTGATTGTGAATAGTTGTTATTTGTGGTTGTAACAAAACTGAGTTCTTTGTGGATGTCTTAAGCCGCCACAAATGTGCCTTGGCTGTTTTTGTTTTCCTCTGAACTTTTGACTACTACAAAATGAGAGTTTTTTTTGTAGTGTATATAAATTAAAGAGATCAATATAATTAATATCTTCCCTAATTAAAATCTTATATCAATAATCTGATTGCAGAGATTAATTGTCGGTTGAAGTCTCACACATATAGATAACTCCAAGTCTGAGGATCCGTCAAGCCACAATTAACAAATTTTATCTCTTACAATCTCACAACTTTTGGACAGTCTCATTAGGAAGTTCTTCAATATCATCATATTGAGGCTCTTCGTAAAACATACTAACCCTTGGGGCGGAGACTACCCCACACATAATCCTCTTCTATTACTTAATAAAACACCAATACTAAAAGTGAAACACATTCATAACAAGCACACCACTGCAAGTAGTTGTTTGTGTGTGTGTGTAGAAAATGAGAAAGTATATTATTTTATTTTTTTACTTAAAATAAACAATAAAAGAATAAAAAATACTATAAATTAATTATGAAAGTAATATTACTAGAATTTATACTATTATTATGTAATAATAAATTAGTTTATCACTTACTATGTAAGTAAAGCCTATTATTTAATGAATCATCAATTTTTGTACAGATTTTTTGTTGATACTATTATCTCTAATATTTATACATTTATTTATTTATTTATAGATAAGTAAACATTTATTTTTATATAAGAAAGTTAACATTGAGAAAAAATTTGATGCATTATTGTAATATGATATTTATATAAATTTAATAGGTTGTTTTCTATACAAAGATACTTGTTGTATCTATAATGAATCTTATGGAGTTTTTGGATTAATGTATTTTTTATTTGGAATGCAATAGAATTTCTAATTCTAATTAATAATTATAAATAATAACGTACTAATAATAAAATGAATTAAATAGAAATGATTTTTATTTTAAAATTCTAATATAAATATTATTTTTTATTTCTCGATTGTGTTATTTTTTTGAACACTAATATTGACAACATAATATCAACTAAATATAATCTGATTGTGAATAAATGGATCGATTGAATGATGTTACAGATATTTTTTTTACTCCGTCCAAAAATAGTAGATTCATTGTATTTTGTTTGATACAATACAAACAAGAAGTTTCCATAAAAAAAAAAATTATTTCCAAGGCAACACAATATTGTACTTCCACGTAAAAAATTAGTAGTGTAGTACAACTATACTTTTAATTATTGAATATGTTGCAACATTAACTGTCATTTATTTGTTTTCAATTTTACATTTTTAGAATGTTTTTTTTTTTGTTTGTTTGTTAGTTTCGAAGTTTTTTACAAGATGTTTTATCGGCACAATGTTTATATATATAAAAAATAAAAAGGACACCATTTGATACATTTTGGGTCAAAATTTTGGAAGTATTTTTAATGTAATATTGTTTAGTATTTTTAAAGCATAATTCCCTTAACTTAATTTTACATAATACTTCAATCATTTATCATTTTTTTTCAATTAAATCTTTGATTTAATTTTAAGTAACAATTTGATCATTTATATCTTAAAATATCAATGTTATCAATGTTATCATTTTTTACAAAAATTCATCAAAATTTTCAAACCAAACTCATAAAATTAATTATCATCTTCAATATAATGCAAATTTGATCAAATTCATAACTCAAACTCATATTTTCATTCTTTATTTGATGAATTTGATGTTGTTGGAGATGAAAATATGAATTTATTTGAATATTTGAGTTATGCATTTAATGAATATATGAATTTTCTTGAAATTAATATGAAATTTTATGGGTTTTGTTTAAAGATTTTGATGAATTTTCTATGTTTTTGTAAAGAAATGATAACATTGTTGATATTTTAAAATATAAAGGATTAAATTGTTACTTAAAATTAAATAAAAAACTAAATCGAGAAAAAAATAATATAAATGACTGAAGTGTTACCTGAAATTAAATTAAGAGATCACGAGAGCAATTACACCAAATTTTTATGATAATTAAAATGTTTTTCAATACTTTACGGGTTCCTCCATATTTCATGTTCTATGCAACTCTTTTCATTTTCCTTACAGCTTTTTATCTATTCTTGCACGCAATATTGGACGACAATACATTATAACTAACCATACTATTGAGAAAGACATATATAAATTTAAATAATACAATCACAACATAATAACATAATAACATAATAATATAATGTAGAAATTCTAAAATCGAATAAAAAATTATGATAGTTCTTTAATGATAAACACAAATTAATTCTATGTAAAAATTGTTACAATACAAAGACTTATTTCATACTCTCTCTATGGTCCCAATACATTCACACACTCTACAAAATAAATATTTGAATTTTATTTCACAACACTCCAACATAAACGCATAAGTGAAAAGAAAAAAATCACTTACAAACTAAAAATATTTCTTACCGGTGCAAATTATAATTAAGAACTAGAGTCTTATATGTAGTCTTAGTCTCTTTCTTCCTTTACTATATTAAGTAATGTGAGACTTTTCAATGTTTTTTAATTTCAACCAAACTCATTACACACACAAGTAAAAAGGTGAATATAGAAATTAAATGTTGGACCAAAAAGTAATAGTACATTATTAATTGTTAAGTCGTGATTTTTTCACCCAATTTTTTTTTTTTTAACTTCAAACATTTTCTAAAATGAAAAGCCTAATTAAATATATACTATATTTATTTCTATTTATTTATTTATTTTTTGTCTTAGAAGAGATGGTAAAACTCACACAACTGTCGAACCCGAGATAAGACGTTCAACCTAATAATATCGACATTTGTCAGTTGAGTTATGACCTAAAGACAATTTTTCACTTATTGCATCAATCCCCTTCAAATACATTAAATTTCCTTTTTTTTTCTTCAAAATTTATATATTCATTAAAAAAAAAAATCAAAAAAATTACTGCATCGTAAATATCCATTTATTTAATTCCACCGAAAACTATTTTTAGAATGATTTTTGTTACAATGGTTCACCATAATAGTTAAAAGATCTCATATTATATTTTTGTATATAATCGGTTTAACATATTGTTCTAGAATTTTCATTTCTTATTCCATTTTCATAATCTCATGTTAGAAATACTACTTTAAAGTTTGTTCCAAAATGGTTTTTTTGCCCCTATATTTTTTAATAGGCGTATGTAACACCTATTTTTTAGAGTTTTTAATTGCATTATTATTATTATTTAATAAAATTTTATTCTTGAAAAAACATTTATCACTCACCAGTATATTGTACGGCTATACGATTTAGTATATATTCTCTTCAAACTCAAATAAAAGCAAAAATAAATTAAAAAAATTAATATATTTAATTTTAAATTTAAATAAATACATCAATTTTATTTATATTTAATACCAATATAGAATATATAAGTTAGCTAAAAAAAATGTATGTATATATAAGTTGACACATACTTAGCCTAAAAAAGTGGAAGTAAATGTGAATGAAGATGATGGTGTAAAGTTTGGAGTGTTATGAGACAATATTAGTTAGGGACAAAATAGGGGATTTAGATTGAATACCGAGAAAAGTATTAAAGTGAAGAAATATATATAAGAAAAATGGTAGTATAAGTTAAGAAGTTAAACCTAAAGAAAAGCATATGAATATTTGATGGACGAGAGGATGGAGCAGAGTTCAATACTCGTGGCGCCGTCAGTGAAAGTATGCACGTAATGTTCTCATCCGTACGACAGTGACACTGTTTAGTCCATCAGACACTCCACAGTGTAACGGAAGAGAGAGACAAATAGTACAAATGTACTAACAAAATACTTGCCATCATTTTCTTTGGTTAATAACAATACTCACTATATTATACATATTTTTTAAGCTATTATAAAAAAAAAAAAAAAAACACTTATTTTTAAATTTGTTTTTACATATATAAACTATTTTTTTATAATTGTTTCATAAATATCGCTCAAATGATTAAAAGATTGTAATTGTAAATAAATAAAAATAACGGTTATTAAGATATTTAATATATTAAGTTTAGATTTGAAATTTCCGTTCTTTAAACTTAATGTGTGGGAATTTCATTATTTGTTTAAAAAAAATTAAAAAAAAATGATTTTGATTAATAAATAATATTAATGTATAACTTTAAAAATTAAAAACAATAGACAAATTTTAACAATTTTTGTTTTTTCTTAAAATAATCGCATTTAAAAATCAACATAGGAACTACTGCATTCAATTATTAGACAGCAAAATTTGAAAAGGCTGGTAAAAAAAACATAATTTGAAAAGAGATAGAATAATGTAGTAAAATAATTTATTTTTAAAGTTAAATAATATCCTTATTTATAAGTCCTTTTGAGAAAAAATAATTATCTTAATAGTAAATATAAGTTTATAGTTAATAAAAATTAAGCTAGGAACTTCTATCTTAATGTAAGTTATATCTTCCACTAAAGGTGAGAATAGGTTGAGTCAAGTTAGGCTTGCAAGGCTTGAATTTGGCATATTAAAAATTTAAATTTTAAATTTGATATATGACATGTCATATACTTAATTTTTAGGTCTAACTCTGACCTTGATAGAAAGTAGTTATGGTCTCTTAGCTCCCTTAAAAACATATTTCATTTCAACATCTTTGACAAATTAATCAAATATATCTTTAAATAGATTAACGAGTTAGTATGCCAATGAATTTAAGTTCTATTTTAATATTTAACATGACATTTTGAAAAATGTATCTTTATAAATAAAAAGATTCAAATTTAATATAATAATTATAATACTAATAAAAATATTACTTATATTTATTTAAATAGGTCGATCTGATAAACCTAAATTGAAAATTTTATTATGTGGCTTGTAGCCTACCTTTTTTAACTAAATATATTTTTTTAGAAGTTTTAGCCTTGTATATTTAAAAAAAAAAAAATCTGACCTGACTTGAATTTGATGTAGATAAGTCGTAGAACCATATCGATCGATCTGGTTTATTCTCATCCCTACTTCCGACAAATGCACAAAAATTAAAAAATACAATTAATTTTGTTGATAGTATAAAAATTAGAAATTACATTACAAATATCATTCCATTAATGGCATGAAAAAGAGAGATTACATACATTACTCATTTCGTTCTTAATTATAAACACCCATTGAGAGAAAAAATTATGCATATATATATACTATCTTTCAATTAATACTAAATATGTTTATTATTATTTTTTAAAAATATTTCTCTTGTTAATACATAAAATATTCACATCAAATTCACTACCTTTTTTTTCTATAGATAAAATGACAAACAACACCAATAAACTTACATATATAAAGTGGAGATCTCGATTTTGAAATTGGGTCACCACATAAAATATTCAACTTAATAATATTAATATTATTGAATTGAGCTTTGCATACATCTACTTTTCTTTATATATTATGTGGAAAAATACAAAAAAATGTTTATCAAAGGGGATCAACAAAATGAGATTTAGTTAACAACACAAATGATAAGAAGAGCATAAGTTTGAATTCTAATTAAAATAATTTTTTATTAGACTTTACTTATTTTTAGATTATCAAGTCTCATTTTTTCCAAAATCCTAGGGTTAGAATCAAAATAAGAGACTAATAAATAGTCAAAGAAATAATATAAAAAACAATATTAATAATTGATTGATGGGTCTTCCTAACAATGACTTAGAAATGGAAGTTCTTCTTGAAAATATAAATAAAACATTTGGACTAGGATGGGATATCTCGTATCCCAAAACTAGTAGTTTGCCCGGCAATCCTTCAAGACCTAAATAACTTAATTTTCTCTCATAAACTATTTGCATCAACCGATTTGTTCCACCCTAAACATGAGATAATGGGTATAATCCAACAACAAAAAATATTCATAAGGGATTGTTAATGAGGTTGAAGTCACCAAATTACTAGAAGTTGGTATTGGTTTATATCTAATTGCTCCACATATAATTCCTCTAATTATGTCTTCTAAGAGATCTATTACAGAACAAATACAATAAATATACTATATACTATATACTATTTTTTCATATAAACTTACCTCTTTTAGTTAATTATACAATAAACCAAGTACACTTGTTACATTCTCCTTATTTTATTTATCACTCTAAATGATATTCTCTAAGGAATGAAGAAGAGTTTATTCTGTTATTAATTAATTAAAACATTCTACAAAACATTAATTGTGTTATTTGATTTTTATAGGTTCTTTTATAATTTTATTCAAGTGAAAATTTAAATCCTTTGTGGTTGTTCTACATTCTATGAAATCTAAAATAAATCTTATGAATCATATAATTTTGAATAGGGTTTATTTGAGGTATAATAAAGAAGATTAATGGTGTTATAAACGTATTCAAAAAAGGAAAGTAAAAAAGCAAAAGAGAGATATGATTGTGTGGCTGTTAGTTAAGAAAGACATCAACTTGGAAAGAGAGAAACCAATGGATTGTCGACAGCACAACATTATCAAAACATCTGTGGTATTATGATTAGAAAACAAGAAACCAGAAACCAGAAAAGAGAAAGCAGTATAATATAATAAAATAATAGAGTGATAGATAGATAGAAAAGAAGACTCACACACACTGAGTGTGGTCTCTCTTGCACAAAACTTGTCCAGAAGAAGAAAGACCCATAAATTAACATTCTCTCAGCTAGTTTTGCTATAATAGCAAGCCTTTTAAGCATATTTCTGGGGTTTGTTCCCTTTTACTTGTTTAGGTTTTTGTTGGGAGAAAAAAGGGTAAGAAAGAAGAATTGTAATATAATTAAAGCAAAAAATAATTACCAAAAATATTATTATTATTATTATGGGAAGAGGTAGGGTTCAGTTGAAGAGGATAGAAAACAAGATCAATCGTCAGGTTACTTTCTCCAAAAGGAGAGCTGGACTTCTCAAGAAAGCTCATGAGATCTCTGTTCTTTGTGATGCTGAAGTTGCTTTGATTGTCTTCTCCCACAAAGGAAAGCTCTTTGAATATGCCACTGATTCTTGGTAATTTTTTTTTTTATTATATATTATCATATAATTTTCACTTATCTCTCTCATTTTATTCATATTTTCATTGCACTGATTTTTTATTAAACATATTTCACTCTTTTTTTTTTATCTCTCTCCCTCACACAAAATATATTTATTCATATCTTTTTTTATATTTTCATTGTACTAATTTTTTATTAAATATTTTGTACTATATACTTTTTATGTGTATATCATATAATTTGAAAATATTTCTCTCTCTCACACACAAAATATTTATTTCTTGTGTGTAAAGTGAAGTTGATCTATGCATATTACTAATTTAGATTTACATTGTGAAGGATTTTTCAGCTTCTGATTATTTTTTCCAATTTTGTAACCTTGTTTTTTCCCTTTTCACTTGAGAAGGGTCCCCATTTTTTTGGGGTGCAAAGCCAAAGGAGAAAATGGTTTCAACATTGCACTGATTTATTGTACTATATATACTTTTTATGTGTATATCATATAAATTGAAGATATATATCTTTCTAACACACAATATATTTCTTTCTTTCGTGTAAGTGAAGTTGATCTATGAATATTAGTAATTTATTTTTCCATTGAGTAAAGGAGTTTTGTTTTTAGCCTTGATTTTTTTTTTCCAATTTCTAAACCTTGTTTTTTCCTTTTTCACTTTTGAAGGGTTTCTCCTTTTTTGGGTGCAAATCTAAAGAAGAAAATGCTTTCTTCTTTGTTTTCTCTTCCAAATCTGAGTTTTGGTTGGATCAAACAGTGCATACCTAAAACTATATGTTTTATTTTATTAAAAGAAAAATATAGAAGAGAGTTTTAATGACAATAAATGTTCATACTTCTCTAAAAAAAGTTTTTTTATGCATTTTTAAAGGATACTTCATGTAAATTATTGATTTTTTTTTTATTTTGATGTAAAAAATAATATTTTTTTATTAAATATTTTTTCCACACATCATTGATATTTTTTTCTTATTAAAAGATTCTATATATCCATACTAGGTAGAAAATTATAGAATACAACCTGATCCTGTAGAAAGCCCTAGTTTTATTTCTTGATATAATTATTTATTTAATTAAATTTGTAGAAATATATACCTTGATGAGGTGTTTAATTAATCTTATGGAAACAAAGTCAGTAAGAGTGTGACAGTATTTGGTTATTACTTGTCACAAGTTCATTTTGGATCTCAAGTCCTTTCATTTCAGAAAACCTATATTTATAGAAGCATCATTTGCTGACCCTTGTTGCTTGTTGTACTTATTTATTTATTTTTCCTCTTTTGATGGATGTTAATGCTTTAATAACATTTATTCAACACGTATTTTGAACAACACAGGTGTCGTGTTCATTTTGAAGCTTAAGTCCTTTCAAAGCATGGAGGCTTATGTTGCATGCTTTTCCGTTAATTATAAACAGAACTAATATTCTTGCTTTCGCTTCTAACTTCTAGGTGCTTCGTGTCAATTAATTAAACATCTATAACTTCTAGTTTTTCTTCACTTCGATTGGACGGTTCAGATATTTTTTTACATTGAATTTTTGCATACCAAAATTTTAATTTTATTCTTATCAAAAGAATAAAAAGTTACATTAGTAAAGTTTTATTATTATTTTTAAATTCTAACTCAAAAAATAAATATTAATATTGTTAACATATTAAACTTAAATTTTTTAATTTGTGTATAAATTTTGGATGATATTTATTATCTCATTTACATCTTCAAAATAAAACTATGTTATTATTTAATTTGTTTTAGAAAAACAAAATTAAATTTCAAGAGTATATTTATAGTGAAGTATATTTATTATCTCATTTTTATTTTTAAGACATTTTTTTCTTTTAGGTATTTCTGTGAAGTATTAAACTATATAATTTGGTTGTTTTAATTATGATATTTTAAGCTTTTTGCTTGGTGTTTTTTTAATAGAAAATATTTATCAATATGATGGAAATCAATATTGAATGGTAGAAATGAAACATGGCTTTCCTTTATTTATTATTCTTGTATTGTAGTTTATGATTATTTTTTCCCAGATTGGTATAGCATGGTAACAATATCCTTTGTTTGTTTTTAATATTTTTGAAAAATGCAAAATTTATTTAAGAGGCTATAAACTAGCACAGAAGCCAAAAGATACAACAGTTTGAGTAACAACATGATTGGTTTGGGTGTGATTGTTATAAGTGAATATAATTGTTATATATAATTATGATGAAACAGCATGGAGAAGATACTGGAGCGGTATGAAAGGTATTCATATGCAGAGAGGCAGCTAGTTGCAAATGATTCGGAGTCTCAGGTTTGTTCATTTCATCCAATACATTCTTAGTACTTAGTAGTACTCTAATATTTTCTAGGATATATATATGGCTAATTAATGAAACTATAATTGTGGTTGCAAATTGATGCAGGGAAATTGGACCATTGAGTATACTAGACTGAAGGCAAAGATTGATCTTTTGCAGAGAAACTATAGGTATATATTAATTATGAATGTGTACTTTGTTTAACTTAAAACATTTACTAATTAATTACCTTTTATTATGAAAATGATAATGAATAGGCATTACATGGGAGAAGATTTGGGTTCAATGAGTCTCAAAGAACTTCAGAGTCTGGAACAGCAGTTAGATACTGCTCTCAAACAAATTCGTACACGCAGAGTACAAATTTATTATATATAATTAATAATTATCATCTATATACTTTTATACTTCACTTACATTCTTTAATTATTATTAAATTTATTTTGAACAGAACCAACTCATGTATGAGTCTATTTCAGAGCTTCAGAAAAAGGTACAAGCTCCAATTAATCTTTGGTTTTAATTTTTATTATTGTATATGCATCTATCAAGATAATCAATGTGACATGTGCTCGATCTACTTTGGCAGGAGAAAGTGATACAGGAGCAGAATAGCATGCTTGCAAAGAAGGTTATTTATTTTGTTTTTTCAATATACCTAACATCATTTTGTTATACTTCATGATTTTATAAGACCATTTTGATATAATTTAAAATATAATTAGATCAAGGAGAAAGAAAAGATTGCAGCTCAACAACAGGCACAATGGGAGCACCCAAACCATGGAGGAGTTAATCCATCTTTCTTACTACAGCAGCAACTTCCAAGTTTGAACATGGGGTGAACATTTCTATAACATCCATTTATTATTATAAATTTTACTATTTTTTTATATTAATTAAATAAATGTTAAATATATAAGTGCGGTAACTCATATACGTAATCTCTAGTCGTATCTCGTGAAGTATTTGACACGCTCATTTTCCTTGACCCCAAACATTATTATTATTATTATTATTATTATTATTATTATTATTATTATTATTATTATTATTAATTTTTATTTGATATTTTGCAGTGGCAATTACCGTGAGGAAGCACCGGAAATGGGGAGGAATGAGCTTGACCTGACCCTGGAACCATTGTATACTTGCCACCTTGGATGCTTTTAATTTGAAAACCTTCTAAGAGGTGGATGGTATTATCAAATATTTATATGCTAAAGGCATATAATATATATATATGTGGCTCTATGTTTTGTAGTTTAATTTCCCTATTTTGAAGACGTTAATAGTGTGTTGTAAGCTTAATTATAACTTGATTACAAGGTTAGACTCTTAATTAAGCTTTTCTATGTGTTAATTAAATTCAGTGCTGAAAGGCATGTCCAGTAATGACATTCTAGCTGATTAAGCATCGACTTTTTATTTTGTGTATTCGTTAATTTTCTTTTGTTTTAAATAGTTTAACGGTAAAACACTCACATTAAATGCAGATATTGCATACTCAAACCGCAATTACTAAATTGAGTATTGGTTAGTAACACATACATTTTTATTTATAAAATAATATAATTACATCCTTTTAAAACCATATATTTTTCTTTACATTTTAACAGCGTTTCATAAAAAAAATGTGCGTGTACATATAAATTATTTGAAATGTATTTTAATATTGTTGATTAATATCTAAATTATAAAATAATTTTTTTTAACGTCGAACCAAAATCTATCATTTTATAACACAATCATATACTACATATAGTTTTAACATCAACAAATAAAAAATTTATTGAGTTAGTTGGTCTGACAAATGCCAAACCAAAAAGGATGCATGGAGTGTGGAGAAAGTGGAATTGTTCAATGTAGTTTTGCTTATCAAGTGGAAATGGCGTATTCTCAATTTGGCATTACCTTCTTCGCCATAGGTATGATCCATTTCGTACTAATTGAGATTCTTAATAAAATACATCTAGTTTTACTTCTAAAGATTCTTTATGGTGGTGAGATCATATGCTTCTAGATTATGTTAGTAGTGGTAGTTGTACTTGGTTTTGTGAATATTAAAATATATAATATAAAAAAAATATGTAAATGAAATTATATTGTTGGAAATTTATGTTTCTATGAGTAATTTTATGATGAATTATTTTGCTTAATAATTTAATATAAAGAATCAATTTTATTTATTTAATTGTTGATAATTGATATAATATATTGATTATCAATCACACAAAGTTATATAAAAATCCACAATTTGTTAAGATTATAATCTAGCCATCGATAAGTACGTATATTTTTTAAAAATTTATTATACTTTTATTTGAAATTATTTTAAAAAGTATCAAATAATTTTAAAATTTTATAAAAGTTTGTAAAGTTGATCTAGGCAGTAAGAACTTTGGATCTAACAGTTAGATCAGTAAAATTGATCATTAATATTAATTTATTAAACGAAGTAACTAATTACATAATTACTGTTGAAGTCAACTAATATTCGTCTTTATTTACATATAAATGATATATGTTACTTTTTACTAATTTGTACACATCCATATTAAATTTAATAATACAACATTAATTTAGATAATTATCTATAATATAAATGAAATAGCTTATTTTTAATTTAATTAAAAGTTATTTTGATAATTATACATTTAAAATCAATTTTGTTTAAACAATCCAAACAACCGATAAGAATCACTTTTACATAAATATATTTAAATATAATTAATTTATATTAAATTCAATTTTAATTAAAATTAATTATATGCTCAAAATTAATTCTACTAAAATTAATTTTTATCACTACAAAAATAAACACATTTAGTGCATGGTAAATTGTCATGTCCGTTATTGATTTAATTTATATTTGAGAGTGATAGAGTATATTGGAGAAATTGAATGTCAAGAGCGTCATATATTCAATTCTCTCTCTAAGAACCAATTACTAATATTTGTTATTTAAAAATATGTATAGCCTAGTCTCTCCGTGTTGTATAAGTCTATGAAGTTAAAGTAAGTTTTGTTTAGAGATGCGCCTTTAGGCTTTTATCCGTAATGTGTGAGTTGGCGAAGACAGAAGAGAGCTATGGACAAGACTCTGGAAAAATACGTATGTAGCATGAAAACGGAGCAAGGAGAGGACAGTAGTTAGTTATGTCCATTTATACGTTCACCAAACATCTCCTTTAACGTACTGTCTAATACAGTTCTATAACAGTGTATCTCACCTTTCTTACTATTTTCCAAACTTTTTTTTCAATCTTCTGTTAACTCTCACTTAATATATACTTAAAAATGAAACAAAAATATTCTTTTTTATTGAAGTAACTTTAAATATAGAGTTGTATTATTTTAACACAAATTTTTTGTAATACATAGTCAAAATGCATCCTTTAATTTTTTAAGTTACATGAAAATGTTAAATTGATCTTTTATTTTTTTTTATTAAATTAATTTTTTATGTTTATAAACATTAAAGTGTTGAACTATTTTTAGTCATAATTTCATTTTAATAATTTTTAGTTAGAAATTTTTAAAATTATTATGAATTTTGTTATCTATCATACAAAAATAATGAATTTTTATGTAATTTCAATATCTAGATTAAGAGAAACTCATGTTTAATTTTAAAAACTCTAATATTTATCTCATTAAAATGTATCTCATTAAAAGACACTAATGATCCAAATTTAATGAGATGCATATTGGAGATGTGTTTTGCCTAATAAATATCAAAAAAATATTACAACTCATTAACCATGTATAGAACATAATTAACCATAATTTTTAAATAAATATTTGAACATAGATTGTGTTTAAAAGATATTAAAAAATCATTTATACGTATATTTTAATATAATTAAAAATTGTAGTTAATAAAATTCAAAATATTTGTCCAAAAGTCCTAGTACAATTTGTCATCTCTTAAATAAAGTTCAAAACTACAGTGGATGACTACTAAGTTGCAACTAAATGTGTACATGGTTACTAACCAAACTAAATTAGATAAAATTTATTATTCGGTTCACATTTAAAAACCACTTTTATAAAAACTAGTTTTTTTTAATCGGTTTCAATTTAATTCTAAATTATTTTGAATTGATTTGAAAAAAAAAACAACTGATTTAATATATATGAACCGAATTTAAATATTAAAATTAAATTAAAAAAAAAAAAACTTATTTACTATTAGTATTAATAAATATTGGAATTGGTGGCTAGAGACAGTGGCGGTTGTGGAGAGTGATAAAATAACATGATAATTTAGAAAAAGATTGCAAGAGTTGATCAATAAAAAGGATTTGACTTCAACTCATTTGAGTCGGTTTTAGCTGAATTTAATATTCAAATCGATCAATTTCATTTGAATTAATATTGATTTTTCAATCCGTAATTTTACATCAAACCAAACTAATCAATTATTAAGAATCTTGATAGAAGTTATGAAAAAGTGAAAATATATAACTGAAGATAAATTACATATTATTAGAATGAGAAAATATTAAAAGAAAAAAATACATGATATGTTCGACATTAGTGGAGACTTAATATACTAACCATTTAGAAACTAGTTATAACAAACTTTTATATTTGATATTAAGAAATTATGAAATATATATATATATATATATATATATATATATATTTATGAGTCGAAGATAAAATAGTCATCAGGTTAATTTTAAAAAGAAGAATATCACCCCAAAAAAAATTATGAAAGAAATCAGAAGATTCTGATGATGTCTTGTTTCTTATTTTAATTTTTTTTTCTTTTAAGATCTTTGCCATCGATATTTCTTGTTTTTCTCCTGGATTATTCATCCAGAATAATTTTTTTGAAATTAGTAGGCTACAACGGAAGCTATTGTTGGACTTTAGTCCTCTTAATCTTAATTTTGACATAATTAACAAACATACAATGTTCATACATCATATGATAAATCTAACATTTTAACTGAGCAAGATTTCAGGAACAACAACTCAAACCTACACACTTGAGACAAATTGCTTGGAACTCAAGAAATCAACAAAAGTTGAAAATCTACTGAGTAAAATCGATTGGGAAATCGATTTCATAAAAAGGGTTGTAAGGAAACATAACTGTTTGTGGTTGTATAATCGATTAGGCAATCGACTG
>NC_021166.2:22158113-22159081 GCF_000331145.2 Cicer arietinum
AAAAACACATTACAACACATCATAATACTTTTGAACACTTGAATATACTTCAGAACACTGAAGAACTCTTAAGAACATTTTGTTAACATTCTGATATTGCTTTTTCAGATCAAGACCAAAAGATTATCCATAATCATTGAGAAAGCTGAAAAAGAATTCTTGAGAGAAAAAGACAATGTTCTCATAAACACTCATTGAACAACCAGATTCTTGTGAGATACATTGATCAAGATTGAAGACAAACTTTTTACTTCTTTTATTTTGTTTGTAACAAATACTCTGTAAAGAAACGACTGTGAAAAATCCAGCTAGAAACTGGTGGCGATCTTCTTGGGTGAGAGGTCTCATCAAGAAGGAGCTGAACTTGATCTTGTGTGAGTCTGCCGAGTGACTGCAAGAATCAAGGGGTTAAGCAATAGTAAAGAGATTGAGTTAGATAGATAGGTTTCGAGGAAACTGGACAATCTGTAAACAAGTCTCAATTCTTTCTATTGGAGAAAAAGCTGAAATCCAGTTGGATTGTCAGGACTGGATGTAGGTTGTCTTATTGACAACTGAACCAGGATAAACCTTGGTGCATTCTATCCCTTATCCTTTTACTTTTAATTGTTAATCTTGTATGCCGCATTATAATTCCGCTGTGTATGAATCTGAATAAATCTTGCATCGTATGATTGTATGTTCGATCTTAATTGTATGCTAGACGTATTCGATTTTCTATATTGCTTTAATTTGTTAAAGACTGATATATTCTGTAATTACGAGGTCATAATAATCAACAATTAGCCTCAGAGCCTTGACTTTTTTAGAGGTAAAACTCATAAAAGGAATATGGCCTCAGTTGATTTTCTAGGAGAAGGTGCTTCACTTGCAAGACCCCCAGCCTTCAATGGAACCGCATACATGTATTGGAAACATAGGATGCTGATATTTCTGGAAGCCAGTGGTATTGATATTCTAGATGCTGT
>NC_021166.2:22159539-22163100 GCF_000331145.2 Cicer arietinum
AGCAGGAAAAAGAAAGGACTGTCTTTGAAAGCCCAAACGCATCAATCAAAAACTGAACAAGAAAGTTGCTCAGATGAATCAAGCAGTGAGACTGATGAAGAGCCTGAGATTGGTTTGCTTGTCAAAAAGTTTAAGAAATTTCTGAAGAAGAAAGACAACAAATTCAGAAAGCCATCCAGCTCTAAGACTAGTGACAACAAGACAATTACCTGTTATGAGTGTGGCAAAACAGGTCACATAAAGTCAGAGTGCTACAAGTTGCAGAACAAAAATAGAGCTACAAAAACAAAAGGCAAGGAACCAGTCACAAAAACCAGAAAAGCTTATGTTGCATGGAATGACAACCAAGAATCCTCTGCCTCTTCAGATGAAGAAGAAGCAAATCTATGTCTCATGACAAATACCGACTCAGAATCAGAAAATGAGGTTAGTTCACAATCTAATCCAACTTATGATGAACTGCAAGAAGCTTTCAATGAACTGCATGATGAGTATTTACCATTTACTAAGCTTGAGTAAGTGAGTTAGGTAGGGTTTTGTCCAAATAAAAAATTTGTTTAAAATTACAGTTTTTCTAATCTTTCAAATATATATCACTAAACTAACTAACTTCTAAAATTAATCCAAGGAAATAGTTTTAAGATACACACATATTTAAAAAAATTTATTTTTAAAAAATCAATTTATTTAAGAAGTAAGGTTGTTACAAATTAAGCCTAAATTTTTACTATATAAGCCTTATTTAAAAAATAAACTCAAATTTTTAGATAAAACTTAATTGCTATCACAAATAAAAAATTATTTAAAATTGATATTAAAAAAAATAAAAGATTCTCATATAGTTTGTTTTTCCTTTTAAATCTCCTCAAATTGTTTCTTGACAATTATGTAATTGTTGGTCGAATTGTCTTAATATTGTTAAAGGCTTATTTATCGAGAAAGAAATTATTGTCTTTGATAAGTTTATGAATTTTGCTTTTAATGTTCAAACTTTCATCCGGTAGAGTAAGGGGTACCTTTATTTAAGATGAGTTTTTTTAGAAACAAGAATAATGTTTCTATTTTTCGTATTCGTTGATTGTACTTTTATATCTTTGACTTTTTATTTTTGTCTTTATTAATTGCTTTAGTTTATCTATTATATTTATTAATATTTTTTTGTTAAAGTTTTTAATGAGACAGTTGTTTGTGTTTATATATTTATTTTCTTAAGTTTTACCTAATTTCTTCAAGTTGTTATATTTTATTTTATTAATAATATTTATTAGGGTACTTCAAATGATAGATAATGATTATGAGGCGTTAATATAGTTGGAATGTCATAAATGTTATGTAAAACTTTTATATTTTATTTTATTTTTTTAAATAAATAAAAAGAGTTAATATATGCTTTTGGTCTCTAAAAATTTTCTTCAACTTTTAGAACCAACAATAATTTTTGTCCCTATAAAATTAAAATAAATTAAAATTTTATAGAATGCTACTAAACTTTGTAGATAAACTTTCGTAATGGAAAAAGTTATAGATACATGTTATGTATTATGATAGAAGTCAATATAAAAATTGATTTTCTAAATTCAAATAAATATTATTTTTTAATCATTTTTATTTAATTTATCTCAAATTAAAAAATTCTATCAATTAAAATAAATTAAAAAAATTCTAAATTTTTAAAAAATAAATATTTATCATAAATATACTCTAAAAAAATAATAAAAAACACATAAATTGATTTAAAAATAAAAAATATAACCCCTGACAAAAAATATGGTGGATGAAAACCATAGTTTTAAAATTTGACAGTGGTTAGAAATATATTAAATTTTAAAATAAAATATTGAAATGTGAAAGTCTTGTTTGGTGAAATGGTGGGTCAATAATGTTTAGTAGACAAATTGAGCATGTATTGCACGTGGCTTGCTCTTACTTATCTAATATCTTCATTTCTCATTCATTTTCCATACTTTTCAATTGTCAAAATTGCATAGTTAAAAAGGAAGATATTGAAGGCAATCTCTGAGCTTGGTTAGGTTGATCATACTTTTTACCTTGTAAGTTCCTTCACTTGAATCTCATCTAATAAATAAAATATCATTATTATTTTTTATTTCATTAGCCATTTTGCTTCTTGTTTCTTTTTTCTGCTTGTGTTTTGTTTTGTTTTCTAATAGGTCATGATTGTTCTAAATTTGGGTTGAGTTTAGTTTCTTGAATTCGTGCTTAAAACTTGTAGCTTAGTTTGCTTGTTTGTGGTGTGAAACACTTTGGTTGTTCAATTCAATCCTAAATGTGGCCACACATGGAAAAGTTTCACCTTTAATTTATTGCTGTAACCATTGTTGTGTTTTGCTGAAAAAATGAGACACCCCATTTTTTACCTGCATATGAAACTGCTGAACTAATTTGTTACTGGTTCTAAAGCTATATTATGTTTGGATCATTAATATAACCATGGTTTTAAATCGTGACACAGTTCATATTACAGAAAATTAGAGTTAGATGCAACTAATGCGGCCTCGATTTCCATCAAGTTGAGAAATTTATGACAAAATAGAACCTTCAAATTTATCTGAAGATAGTCTTAAAATATACTCTCCACATTCCTTTTTTATCTGTCATTTTTGTAGAATAATTTTGTTCCTATTTATTTATTTATTTATCGTTTTCAAAGTTTATTATAACATTAGATATTGTTTTATCAATAATACCCTTAACTATTTATTGCATAGAGAAAAATAAGTGGGATGAGATAACAGACAATTAGTTCCATTAAAGTAACATTTTTTGTTTTTTTTGTTTTCTTGGTTTGTGTAAATATACTTAAAACGACAACTGAAAAGGAACAGAGACGGTAAGTGTTTTGTATCTGTAATATGAATTAGCTGCTTAACTTTTAAGCATTTATTAAAATTTGCAGGTTGTTATGATGGGTGAGTCAGAGGGTACCAAATGCAGCTTAGATATCAGGAAGAATGAAAAAGATGGGATTCCAAAAGGATTGGATCCTGCAATATCTAATTTTTTTGTACAGCTTCCTAACAAGTTTCAAAATGTTCTAAAGGTAAATCATCAATCTTGTGTCTTAAAATTTAATAGGAGCCTGGATTTGAGCTTAACTGATTATTATTATTTTTTAACTACAGTATCAGCTGAGTAGATTGGCAAAACACAAAGGAATGAATTTTGTGAGATCTGATCAGAGAAATGGGAGTGGAACATTTAGTGCCTCTGAAGCTGAACTTATTGAGCAACTGCAAGCATGGAAAACAAATCCTTCTTGGGTTGATAAGCCACCAGAAATAAAGGTGAGGAGCTTACGAAGCACTAACATAGACACGGACACCAGACACGACATTGACACATAGACACCGGTAATAATTTAAGAGAATGGAAGTGATTGAATGTAATCACATGTAGGTGTTGGAGATCAGTGGTTACATGGGATTGATTTTCTTTTGAAAATGTTGATTTCTTAATAAAACAAAACATATATGGATTTTAGCTGCTTTAAATGCAGGTAGACTAGTTTTCCTTAGATGCTTCTTTAACTTGTTCCTGCTG
>NC_021166.2:22163181-22198564 GCF_000331145.2 Cicer arietinum
CTGCTGATTTAAACTTGTTGAGATATTTTTAAAATTTATAAATGAAGTATCTAGCAAGGTTTCTTCAATTCTATTAAGAATTTAGAATACTTTCAACTTAACATTTATGTGATTTCACAATTATTGCTTTGTTTGTGTGGAGAGTTGCAATATTGTGTGGCAGAGAAATTTTTCCACCAAACGAGGTAATTGTTCAGTACACCAATATTACTTGGGAGTTGAGGTTAGGGGTAGTTTATAAACACCGATTCTCCTCAACCCACTGAGGCGCCTTTTAACCAAGGAAAAAATTGTGAGGGCTCACAAAAGACCCAAAGCAGACAAAACCTAAAAAAGTGGATTTTATGTCGGAACATTGGTGCTTGAAGGAGGGCCTACGCCACACATGAGAGATGAAAGATTGTTCAGCCCTTTAGTCTCGACTGAAGGCTACTATTCTGGTACACCAAAAAGTTTTACATTGCTCGAGAATCAAGGCTAAGAGTAGTTTATAAACACTAATTCTCTTCAACCCACTGGGGCGTCTACAAAACCATAACAACTTACATAAAACCAAAAACTGACAATACCTCAGGAAAATGGCACAGCAGACTTGAGGTTAGAAAAAAAAAGTAATGAATACCACATTTTGGAAAGATGGATCTTAGTGGATGTAAAGATCCAGCGTGTCACACTTTGTGAACAAAGAATTGAAATAATTTCTGGAATAGTTGTGTCTGTTTATGTCTCAGTAAATGTTGTTTTTGGCAGGTGACTGTTCCCAAAGGCTCTCTGTGCAACCTCAATGCAGAAGTTGATGTTGGGCTACCCCCTGATGCAGTATATAATATAGTGACAGATCCTGACAACAGAAGAGTTTTCAAAAATATCAAAGTAGGTGACTTCATTCATCTATGTTGAAGAATAAAGGAAAATCAGATTTGATTCTCTTTTATTTTATATTATTCAGTTTATTTTTATTTTATGATTCTGTCGTTATTACTCATTATTACTTTTGCAATTCCTTTTTCTATATGAACTGTAGTAATAAAATATGAAAGTATTTTGCTTTTTTACTTTCTTCATGGTATCTAGAGCTTTTGGTTAGGGTTCTGTAAAGTTTTCCACAACTTAGTGGGTTTCGGGGCTCTAAACTTAAAGGACAGCAACATTTTGTTTTTAATTTTATGTACCATCATCCGTTTTACAACCCGACCCTTTTTGTCTATCTAATGGCACACAATACTCCATGGAAGGCGGGCCTTAAGGGTAGCAACGGTGGGGGCAGGGGCGATGGTTTTTTCAATTTCTTTGGCCATGAGGGAACTTCTAATGCCTTCAATGTCGAAGTCCAAAAACTCAATAGAAAAAATTATGTTGAATGGTCCCAAACCGCAAGATTGATACTAGACGGTAAGGGAAATTATGTTTCCACACAGGAGAGATGCAAATGTCTACCACAACAAATCTGAATTATAGGTTTTGGAAGTCTAAGAACTCTGTTATTATTGTTTGGCTGATTAGTATTATGGATTCAGTGATTGGAAAACTTTTTATGTTCTTGCATATTGCGAAGGAAGTTTGGGAGGCTGTCAAAGAAACATTCTGATATTCATAATTTTTTCCAATTTTTTTAATCTCAAATCACGATTATGGTATGCCAAGCAAGAAGACAAGATGTCACTAACCCATTATAATGAGTTGATGACACTATGACAAGAATTGAATCTCTGCTATGATGAACATTGGAAGTGATGTGAGGATAGTATTATGTTTCTCAAGAGATAGGAGAACGATCAAGTATTCATGTTCTTGGTTGGACTTAATAAACGTCTTGATGAAGTCCGAGGCAGAATAATGGGGAAGATTCCATTGCCATCACTTTTGGAAACGTTCTCAGAAGTTAAAAGAGAAGAGGCAAGACAAGATGTTATGATGGGTAAGTCACCTTCTGTTGTTGAGGTCGAAAGCTCTGCCTTGGTCACTAAGAATGAAGAAGAGAAGAGATATGGAAAAAAACCATGGTACGAACATTGCAAGCGTCCATCACACATACGTGATACATGTTTGAAGCTCCATAGAAAACCTCCAAATTGGAAGAAAAGGAAAGAAAACGAAGGTCGTTCCCTGCAAGCTGGTACCTCTGAACAAGAGAAGCACCAACTGTACAAACTCCTTGAGTCTCAAACTCCTTTTTGCTCTATAGTTCAAAGAGGTAATTTTCCAAATACTGCTCTATTTAGTGTTAATCCCAGTCATACTTGGATTATCGATTTTGCTACCACTAATCATATGACTGGGGAGTCAAGTTTGTTTTCTTCTTATAGTCCTTGTGCATGTAACCTCTGAACAAGAGAAGCACCAACTGTACAAACTCCTTGAGTCTCAAACTCCTTTTTGCTCTATAGTTCAAAGAGGTAATTTTCCAAATACTGCTCTATTTAGTGTTAATCCCAGTCATACTTGGATTATCGATTTTGCTACCACTAATCATATGACTGGGGAGTCAAGTTTGTTTTCTTCTTATAGTCCTTGTGCATGTAACCACAAAATTAAAATTACAGATGACTCTCTTTCAGTCATTGCAGGGAATTTTTTTGTTATTTTGTCACTTTTGTTAACGTTAAAAGCCGTCTTAACTGTTCCTAATTTATCATGTAATTTGTTATCCATTACTAAATTAACATATGACATAAATTATCAAGCTAACTTATTTCATTCTCGTTGCACTTTAATAACAAGTGACAATGGTAAAGAATATTTTAATATGCTTTTGTCAGATTTTTTTCTTGAAAATGGGGTTGTTCATCAAAGTTCTTTTGATAATTCACCCTTGACAAAATGGAGTTGCAGAGAGTAAGAATATGCATCTTCTTGAGGTTGCTAGAGCTTTACACTTTGCAAATAAAGTTCTAAAATATTTGTGGGGTGAAACCGTTTTAAGTGCATCATATTTAATTAACCGTATGCCATTTAAAGTTATAGATTTTAAAACCTTTTTTGATGTTTTTCGAAATTTCTTTCCTTTGACTTGTGTCTCTGCTAATTGGCCAAAAAGATTTTGGTTGCACTGCTATTGTTTATGATAAACAACTTGGCAAACTCGAGCCACGAACAATAAAATGTGTTTTTACTGGTTACTCTCCAACTCATAAGGGGTGTAAGTCTTTTGAACCAAATAAAAAAGAGTTTTGTAACCACGGATATTACTATTGTTGAAAATCAACCTTTTTTTTAATGACATTCATCTTAAGCGAAGAGTTTTAAGGAAGATTCGTCTTTTGAAAATATCATTACTTTAGGTGATATAGTGTTGTCACAAAATTCTAAAACTTAAAGAAAATCGAAATCAAAATAAACAAATTCTTGATCTCGATAATAATGAAGGACCACCTGAAATGCCACAACATAAGGACTCAGATAAAGAGACAGACAACAGGTTTACTACTAGTGACCTTACTTGGAAGGGAAATGTCTTTGAAAGAAGAAACCATAAAGAGAGAATTGAAGGACCCATTCTCCGACTCTTCCAAGATTCTGAACCAATAGATAATTCAACACATCTTCCTAATACAGGTAAGTCTTCTTCTGTTCTTAAGAGTCATGCTGAGTAGCTTGATATAGATCTTTCTATTGCATACTCAAAATTGTCTTCTTCCTTTGTTGTGTTTACCTCTTAGCTGTCTGTCGTAGAAATTTCAAAAAATGAACAAGAGGCTCTAGAAATTCCAAAATGGAAAAAAGTTGTTCTTGAGGAGATGAGAGCTCTTGAGAAGAATAAAACTTGGAAAGTCATGACTTTACCTACATGAAAGAATACCGTGGCTGTAAATGATTATTTACTGTGAAATATAACACAATTGAAATATACAAGGAACACTTGGTTGCTAAAGGGTTTATTCATACATATGGCATTGATTACTCTCAGACTTTTGCTCCTGTTGCCAAATTAAACACTATTAGAGTTCTCTTGTCCTTGGCGGTAAATTTAGATTGGTCTCTTAACCAACTTGATGTTAAAAATGCTTTTCTGAATGGTGATTTGGAGGAGGAAGTATACATGGATAGCCCTCCTGGCTTTGTTGATAAGTTTGGTTCAAAAGTGTGCAAACTGCAAAAATCCCTTTATGGTTTCAAACAATCTCCAAAGTTCTCTAATGTTGGTAAGATTGCAATTCTAATTGTATATATATATGATATTATTCTCACAGGAGATGACATTGTTGAGATGGAAAGATTGAAGAAAAATTTGGCAAAAAAATTTAGATCAAAGATTTAGGTACATTTAAACATTTTCTTGGTATGGAGGTTGCTATCTCAAAGAAGGGAATTGTTGTTTCTCAAAGAAAATACATCCTAAATCTCTTGGAGGAAACCATGATGAGTGGGTGCAATCCAGTAGATACTCCTACGAAATTAAATGCAGAACTTTGGAAAAAAGGCAGTGTTCCCGTTGATATTGGAACATACCAGAAGTTGGTTGGACAACTTATTTATCTAGCCCACACGAGACCTGACATCGTTTTCTCTAATAGTGTTGTAAGCCAATTCATGCATTCTCCATATGAAGAACACTTAGTGACAGTTTATCGAATCATAAGGTACTTTAAATCCAATACTGGAAAAAGTCTGTACTTCAAGAAAACCAATGATAAAAAAGTCTCTATATTTACAGATGTTGATTGGGCAAGATCAGTTACTGGAAGTTGTGACTACATTTAGGGAAATCTAGTCACTTGGAGAAGTAAGAAACAAGGTATTGTTGCTCGAAGCAGTGTAGAAGCCGAATTCAAAACAATGGCTCAGGGAATTTGTGAACTTTTGGGGATTCATAAACTCTTGCAAAAACTGAAAGTGAAAGTTGACTCTTCTTTGAAATTGTTCTGATAGCAAAGCAACAATAAGTATAGCTCACAACCCTGTGCAACATGATAAAACCCAACACATTGAGATTGACCGCCACTTGATAAAAGAGAAAATTGATGCTGAAATTATATGCTTGCCATTTATGACTTCTAACCAGCAAATTGTAGATATCTTGACAAAAAGTTTTGCAAAACCCAATTTTGAGCGACTTATAGCCTAGTTTGGAATGACAAATATATATGCACCAATCTGAGGGGGGTTGAAGAATGAAGGAAAATCAAATTTGATTATCTTTTATTTTACATTATTCCGTTTATTTTAATTTTATGATTCTGTCATTATTACTATTGTAATTTCATTTCCTATATAAACAGTTTAAGGCTATAGTAATAAAGTAGAAAGGATTTTTCCTTTCTTCTGATCTATAGTTTTGCTCAATGTATTGTGTTATAATGGATACAACTTATAACCTTCCAAAAAGAAATAATTTGAAAAACAATGAAAATTCTAGAATGTTTTTTCTTCTAGCTTGTATAATTTATCAGTTATATAATTTTAGCACTCTCCAAATGTTCTGCAATTCAACATGGCAATGTGTTTCTTGGCCAGGAAGTGATATCAAGAAAAGTTTTGGTAGATGAGGGTGATAGGCAAGTGGTTGATCTTGAGCAAGCAGCTATTTGGAAATTTCTATGGTGGTCAGGGACTATTTCAATTAATGTCTTGGTAGATCAAAACAGAAACGACTACTCTGTAAGTATCTATCCGTTTTTCAGATAATAAATGGATTCCATATTTGTTGCACATAATTATTTGAGGCACACAAAATGTCACCTATCTTAGACTCTCTTGACTGAAAATCTTTTATGCAAGTGATTTATGTTAATGACAAATACCAATGTCTAAAATTAGAGCATATGTGTAGAATTTCAATTGATTACTCACACAATTTTTAAAGGCGAATGCTAGTAAGTAGTTGTTAGATATTTTAGAGGTGGATTTGAATCGTTCCTTATATCTACCTCTAAGTTATCAAGGTTTTGTTTGGTGACAAGTAACGAATGACAGATAAGTTAGTTGATAGAGGACAAACTTATAAAGGATAAACTAGATGATAGCTGATAGCAGATAAGCTAACTGATTGAATTTGAAGTGGTTAGTAAAATTAGCGGTTGAACTAACTAATAAAATATTAAATGACATAAATCACATTATCGCTCCTAATCATACACATATATTGAAGATTACTTGGGTGTGTCTTGATGAACTAATTAATATGTCAATAGACTCTCATAGTTTTATTTTTCGTCCAACAAAAAAAGGATGTAAATTTTACATACTGCAACCTAATTTTGTGTCAGATGAAGTTCAAGCAAACCAAGACAGGATTCATGAAAAAATTTGAGGGCTGCTGGAGAGTAGAGCCTTTATTTGTCGATGAAGCAACCTGCTATCCCTTTAAACCCAAGACAAAGGAAGATTATAACAAATGTACAAGAGGCAAAGGAAGAATTGGTCCTAAAGTTCCCCTACAACAAATACTTCAGCCAGCCATTGTTCCTCCACCTCCAATATCATGGTATTTGAGGGGAATCACAACCCGGACCACCGAAATGCTTATAAATGATCTACTAGCAGAAACTGCCAGAATCAGGGGAGGGTATGAGGATGAAAAGTCCAAGGAAGAGATTCAAGGAAAGCATGGTAAAAATTTGGACATGGCTGCTAACACGAATAACATTAAAGAGAGATGGATTTTACGCAGAAAAAATGCGAAGCAGAGTCATAGAAGAGACTGTTGACTGCTAAATGATTTTTCTATGTGTATTTCTAATGATTTTAATTTAAGCAATCTGTCTAGATTACTCCATAGTAGTTCAGTTCACTTTAAAGGATTCCAGTGTATGCATCTTATAACGTAACGTTGATGTTGAAAGTGTGAGATTTTAGAGAAAAGGAGGAGAGAAAATAATAAGGGTTTGAATATTATTGATAATAGCTTAATGCTTACTTTTTTACAAAAGACTCAATACTAATTTCTATTTATAGAGAAACATAGACTCAATCCTAAATAAGGAATAAATCATAATAATAATGAAAGATATTCTAAGATATCTCTATAATTATAAATTGATCATAAGAAATAATTTAAAATACTCTAATATAATATAAAAGATATTATAAGATATTTTCTAATATTCTAACACTCCCCCTCAAGCTAAAGCTTACTAAGCTTTACTTGTTACAAGAAAACAATGTTTTGCTCCACAAAATAATTAAAAAGATGGAGAGGCAACTCAGGGATGCATGTGAAGTCGGAGAGAATTGCTATAAATATAGCCTAGCCAGATAGTCTGATTGATCATCAGCCTGAGAGAAATTCATGGCAGACAATTGAACAAAGCAAACTCCGTTCTTCTAAAAAACCGAAGAAGAAGCAGCGCGACTCTAATGAAACGAAGCTATGATCAATCAACGGAATAAGAAAATGCGTCCAAAACAATAGAGATAACGGCTGTTTGAGCAATGACACATTTTTTCGTTGATCAAAATTGGAGAGTAAGGGCAGATCTGGAACCATCGAAGAGAGAATAATCGTGCACCAAGAAGAATCCCATCAATTGAATTGCAAATCTTCCAAACCTGTCAGCTAAGAGCCCACTCATAAGGGCTGCAACAGCTGCCATGACAAAGGCTGGAGAGTTTCCTCCACAAAAAATCTAATCCCACAGTCCACTTCTCAAGGACACCACAATCTGTGGGACCACTATTCCCAGAATCATAATCAGGACACCCATTCAATGCCTCCACAACATTAGCAGCATTGTCTGGGTTTTCGAAATTGACAAAACCAAAACCCTTCGACCTACCATCTGCATCTCTCATCTAAACAGCACTAGTAATGGTGCCATATTCTCCAAGCTCAGAGGAAAGTTCCCTTATATTTTCATTGGTTACTCCACGGTCCAAGTTGGAAACATACAACTTTGTGACGGCTTCTACTCCTTGAATTCCTGCAGCTCTAAGGCTATCCTCAAACAAATCATTCACAATCTTCCTTCCAGCGGGGCCTCCCTCTTTTACTGGAGGTGGAGCTGGCTCAAAAATCTTCTGCTGCATAGCTGGGGAAAGAGTAGAATACAATGGTACTGCTTTCACAGGGACAAGGCCCACTTGATCCCCCAAATTTGCAACTTCTTTAGATATTTTGCGGCATGCATCTTCTTTCTCTTCCTCTCCAGTGAGAAAAACAAGTATGTCTCCAGGAGGTTCACACATGTGAATCTGCACCACTGTCCTAATAGCAGCCTCCAAGTAATCCCTTTCTGGTTCCTAAGTATAAAAGATTTCCACAGGATGTAGCCTTCTAGGAACTTTCATAAGTGGGGCTCCAAAAAAATAGCCCTGAAACTTTTCAGCTTCAAGTGTTGCACTCATAACAACCAACTTCAAGTCAGGTCTGTTTTTAAGAACTTCCTTTAGAAGGCCAAATAGCACATCAGTAGCCAAAGTCCTTTCATGTGCCTCATCAAGAATAATTACTTTGTATCGTTCCAAAAGTGGATCCGTCATTGCTTCTCTAAAAAACATACCATATGATAGATACTTCAAAACATGCCTTGCACTATTACAATCTTCAAATCTGATGCTGTAACCAACCTCTTCACCAATACTCACATCCATCTCTTCGGCCACACGGCGAGAAACAGACATTGCAGCCACTCTACGAGGCTGAGTGCATGAAATCATCATCTTCTTGCGTTTATCAGCTGTCTCTAATTCAACAGCTTCCAAAACAATCTGAGGGATCTGTGTGGTTTTTCCACTACCAGTCTCACCAACGAGAATCAAAGTCTGGTCATCCCTCAAAACCTGCAAGAAATCCTCTTTCTGGTGCCAAACAGGTAGGGTTTTCCTCTTCTCCAAAATTTTATAGTATCTTTGAGAGTAAGCTTTACCGTTCCATCGGTTTATAAGGCTGTTACCGATTCAAACGCCATTAGTTCTCACCATCTTAGCTGCAGAGTTGTCCACGACGTCGAATAAACTCATCTTCCTCTTCCTCTCCGTACCCATCAAAACCTAATGATCTTCAATTGTTAGGCACTGTTTCAGCGATATATGAATATACCTTTTCACAAATTCCACAATAATAATATATTAGGAACTGTGAGTGAAACAAACCCCTAGAAAATACACAGGCTTGGCTAAATATTAGGGTTTTAGGGTTTCGAGCATAAAGCTTATGTGTTTAAATAGACTAAGGATAAACCCGTCGGTGATCGGAATGGATGAGGGATCCGATGGAGAAACTTAAACCTTTTTTTTTTTCCGCAGTGAACAGTACTACGCGAGCGCGATGAACAGTGTCGCGATTGATCTGCTGAAAATAAACGAAAAGCTACGAAGAAGGGGTAAACCAGAATTGAGACACAGTTTACCGAAAAATCTCACCGAATATTGGAATGTTAGAAAAGAGAAACTATAATTATATTCCCTAATTGTTGGGAACTCGACAGCGAAATAGAGGCGGGATCGTTCAAGGAGGATCGAAATAGACTCTGATACCATGTTCCCTAATTGTTGGGAACTCGACAGCGAAATAGAGGCGGGATCGTTCAAGGAGGATCGAAATAGACTCTGATACCATGTTCCCTAATTGTTGGGAACTCGACAGCGGAATAGAGGCGGAATCGTTCAAGGAGGATCGAAATAGACTCTGAAAGTGTGAGATTTTAGAGAAAAGGAGGAGAGAAAATAATAAGGGTTTGAATATTATTGATAATAGCTTAATGCTTACTTTTTTACAAAAGACTCAGTACTAATTTCTATTTATAGAGAAACATAGATTCAATCTTAAATAAGAAATAAATCATAATAATAATGAAAGATATTCTAAGATATCTCTATAATTATAAATTAATCATAAGAAATAATTTAAAATACTCTAATATAATATAAAAGATATTATAACATATTTTCTAATATTCTATCGGTTGATGTCACTAATTTTTGGCTCATTGCATTGCATTCCAGTTTGACTAACTGTTGTTGATGCATCCAATATATCACATCAAGGCATGACACTGCAGTTTTGGATTGTTCAGACTTTAGATTTCTCAAAATATTCAAGAAATGAAAGCTGTTACCGAGAAGGAGGTGACTCAATATTGTTATTTGTTAATTAATACTCAGTGGATTAGTTAATGTTTTAGAATGAAATTTATAGGAACACAAAGAAAGTTATGCACCTTGTCTTGTCGAATTAGGAGAGAAGAGAATCAAACTTGGATCCTCTACAACCAGGCTGTTGTACCGTACAACAGTTGTAGATTATCGCTAACCAGCTCGTGGATGGGGTATGACACGTGAATGCGGTGCATAGTTGGCGGGAGAGACTCTCTTATTGCCCGAGTTATCTTTTCTTTTTGCTTTCTATATTCTTTTTGTATTTCTTGAAACTTGGGATGTTATGACCTTAATACAATCGTATTATTTTCATCATTACAAGCAAGCTGACGTTTTTCTATTACATGCTTTGATACCCATAAATAGTCCAAGTTATGATACATTTCAGGTTAAAATTGCCAACTAAACAGTTAAGATAACAAAAGAGATCTCACTAAATGAGCAACAAGGTTTGGGTTTATGTATTCTTTAAAATTATTAGCTGTTGTACAATATAATAATGATGCCTCAGAGTGAAAGTATAAACAATACTATTCATGGACTTAAATGGACATCATGATTTTCTTTATTTCCTTTAATTTAAAGTTGACACTATGACTATTTTGCATAATCAAACTAAGTTTACAACTACTAATAATGCAAGAAACCACTGATTGCTTCAACTAAGCTGCATATACACTGCATTCTATACTTTCATCTCCATTTAACTCTCCATCCAATGGACTACGTATTTTATCAACAGAAAAAGATAACTTGGTAGGACTTTGTTGTGCCACTTGTTTGATCAATAATTCCTTGAGTCCATGTTTATCAGAACTCATGAAGGCACCCACAGCTCCAAGAAATCCTTCATGCCGCAAGAACATTGCTTTCGCCTCACCTTTAGACCTATAAAAGCAAACAGAAGATTCAATAGTTTTTGTTTTTCAGATTAAAATCATGTCAGGACTTAGATGCAAGTGCCAAGGGGGCTTATAAGTCGTATCAAACCTTCCATGCATTATTGTGATAAGCAAAACGATGAAAACTTTACATTCTAAATTTTATATGAGCTGTTATCGGTAGAGATTAGTACATGTCCCTTGACATAAATCAATGTTGTTAAATAGCGGTTGTAACAACGTTATAGTGTAGCGAAAATTGAACAAATCGGCTATTGTTTCGCAATACACTATTTAGTATAAAATGTTGTTTAAAAACGGTAATAAAGAACTATTGCATAGCAGAATTTGAGCAAATCACTAAGTTTTGCGGTTCGTGATTGACAACACTGACGTAAACCATATTAGTTATGAAGCATCGGATTGGAAGTTAGATGGAGGATTTTCCTTGTCACGTACCAGAAATTAACAGCGACAGATAGTGTATCCATTGTAAAAGGATGCCTCCGAATAAAAAACCCACCAAAGAAAATCCTCTTCAGCCCGAATCGAAGGGCATTTAAGTAAGAGATCTGAAGGCAAACAACAAAAGGAAACAAATATAAGCCGGATTCCATTTTTGAGTTGCAACTTGCAAGTATATGGTGGACAAATAATAAATGAAGAATATGGATATATTAGTCTTAAAATATTACTTTTACTAAGTCTGCACATTTCAAATGATACACATAATATGAGCCGGTGGAGGAATATCTATCCATGTGTATATATGTAAAAGTTTATATACACGACACGATCATCTCTAATTCCGTTGCTATAGATTGAAATCAGTGCAAGCCCTTGTAACACCAATATTCTAATTTGGCCGTTAAACAAATATCTATAACATATAAAGTAACATTTGGCTTCTACCCTTGATTTAGTGGCTATAATGTTCCAATAATCAATTATTTTTTTTTTTTTTTTTTTATAAAGTAACATTTGGCTTCTACCCTTGATTTAGTGGCTATAATGTTCCAATAATCAATCGTTTTTTTTTTTTTTTTTGCGAAATGCAAATGAGAAAGAATACTGGGAAAATACAAATTTCAAAAAATAAAACTAAATTGCTGGTTTGGAGGCATGCCAAAAAGTTTTACTTCACTAGATACATTATACAAATGGATATGCTTACGAGGTGGCATTACTTAATAGAGCCCTATTATTTCTTAATAAAGATTTTTACAAGAAAGAGAAGAATGCATAAAATTAAGAGATTTAATCAATCAAATTATGGCTGACCATACATGGGAGAGTGGGTGATTATTAGTTGTAAGTGTTACATGCTTTCACATAAGATTCTTGTGTTTCTTGCCAAACATCTCTCAAAACAATAAACATTTTCCTACTTAATTGAGTAGTGTGCATTTGCGTTCATCTTAATACTACAAATCTACAGTACAAAACTAACCTGTCCAATATTATTTGAGATCATTCTTAGAAGAGATCGAGCAATATCTTCGGGTTTGTAATCTTCACGCTCCTTTTTATCAGAAACTGTCTTTCCAAAACTAGAGGCTATTGCGGTTGATGAAAGACCTATCTGTTATCAATCAAAGGAAAATATATTTCAGTCAAACGAATAACCCGTAGATAATATTATTCTCCATTTAAAAATTAGCTGTATTCGAAAACACTTTTAAAATTGGTAACACAAGAGTAATTGTATTATCATATTAAACAGGAAAGGATGACAGAAACATTCACTAGTGGTACCTTTGAATAATCCATTCCACCATAAATATCTCCGACGAGCATATCTATCGCTCTGTTGTTTCCCTGATAACTTAATTCCAGCAACTCATCAAAACTGAACCACAAAGTACATTAATGGTGATTAATCCTATGAGTCTATATAGAATCAACAATGAATTAGTTTATAAAATGAATAAATAAATAACCTTTTGCATTTAGTTAAAAGCTTTCCTAAACCCCAGAAAGTGCCTCCACCTATACTCGTTCCACTAACTCGCTCAAACTCTCCGTCTCCCTCAACCTATATGAAAACATTAAAATATTTTTTTGAAATGCTTAAAAAAGATTAAAATTTCCAAAATTGTAAGAATATAGAAATTATGTAATCTTGTATGAGAACAACCTTGATCATGCCAACACCAGATCCAATATTAACAAGAAGATAGGGATACAAATCATTTTTATCAATGTGCACAAATTGCTTATGATCAGCCATGTAGGTGAAGGCTTCCCGGTCGACCACCTATTGAAAGAAGAGCGCGAAAGAGATTAGATCTTGTGTTATTTCCTTACATGCAGTGATAATGATAAAGATAATGAAACTCAACACTCATAAACACCAAACAAGATGATTAGGGCTTTACATATACTCGTATTAACCATAAAAAAGATAAATTAACTTTTAAGAGGGAAAACATAATGAAACATAAAATTTCTGTGGAATTAAGGCAATAGGAGCTAAGATTTGAATTTGAGTGACAAAGCAGTCCACAACTGATACACCAAGATTTCTAAGTTCATGAAAAAAGAAAAACTATAAAGTAGAGGCAATCATTGAAAGGTAATATAAACGTATGTTTTTAGTAGCCAAAAAGAATCATATAGCAGCATAATAAAAAACTGTTCAAGTCTTCTAACTCGAATGTTTAGCTCATATTGACGGCATGATAGCCTTAACTTTAAACATCATGTAAGTGACCATTTTAATGAATTATCTGAAATGTGTAATTCATTAACAAGAAGAGAGCCTTAGCATAATAGTTGAAGTTATCTTGTGATTAGTAGTTTATCAAAGAATATTTATTGAATGAATGGAGGAAAAATGAATGTGAATCACAATAATTTTAATTTGATATTTAAAAATGGGAAATTAGGACCCTACCTCGAGAAGAAAATTTGCTCCTGCAACAAGACAATCCATTTCATCTTCCTTGTCAAGAGTTATCCCTAGCCTTTCCATGAAAAGGTCTGCATATTTGTACGAACCGCCACCTGTGGCCTTCTCACCAATAGTTTTCATTCTCAATAAGTATATATAACATAGATCCAAGTGCCTCAAGACTAAATATATATCATATTTTATTGAATGGAACATTTTTCATTTGAAATTTCCAAGCTTCTACATGTGCATGTGCATGTATTTTACCTTATGAATCTATTAATACACTTTCAATTTTAACTAATATTCCAAGAAAATATGTGCGCAGACGACTCGTGTTGGTTGATAGTTTAGAAAGAATCTCTTATATTTTCTTGAAAGTTGAAACACATATCTGCACAACTATAGGGGCAATAGGAACAAATTGTTCACAATATAACAATTCAAACTTTTAAATTTTCATTACCTTAATAGATATTGGATGATTTCCAGGACTTTCTTGCTGCTGTCTATCTGAATTCATCACCAGTCACGATTAATTGAAGGAAATAAGAATGTCAGTAATAATAATTTCTGAATGAACTCAAAAATGATTTTGGCATCATGAAATGTACAATGGTAGTTAAATGCATTTAATTAAACAAGGACAAACACCATCAACTAAGTATCAAGAGTTGCAATAATGAAGAAACAAAATTTTGTACACACCTCCAAGATGAAGTTTCATGGTCTTGATAAAATCTATACAATCATTTATCTTGCTTGTTTCAAACTTCTTAAAATTGAGCTTTCCTTTAAGAACAGGATGGTTCCTACTGGCTTTTGATTTCTCCAAAGTATTTCTAGGAGATATACCCACCTCACCGTCATCGGAATGATCGTCGTCTTTTGTGAAGTATACTAGCTTGTTAAGAGATCCTGTCAACAACAGATAGACAACATTATTCTGAGGAAGGATGTAGAAATAAATCAATCTCCTTCATAGTTCAGCAAAATTGGGCTGAATTCTGACAAAAATAGTTGCACAGAAAAGCAATATTGTTAGGATATAGAATATAGGATAATTAGAGTTAGTTAGTAAAAGTTAGTAAGTTGATGCGTTTGTTAGGTGGTTGTTAAGAGTTGTTTCTTTTTTTTAATTTTTCTTAGATAGCTTTGAGTAATTAACTTGTAAACTAGAGAGTGCTCTAGTGAGAAAGGAGAGTGCTCCTTTTAGGGTAGCCTTGAGTGCAAGGTTATCATCTTCATTGTCAATATTCTGTATCTTCTCTTTCCACTTTCCTATATGAATAAAAATAATCCTTTTGTTTACAATCTTTATCTTTATTCATCTGAATCTGGATTTTTACACCATTATTCTAGCTAGGAATTCTTTCTTGCACAAAGAAAGTTTCTTAACAAATACTCATGATTTAATTTTTTCTAACAAATGCAAATATGTTACCAAGAGCAAGCATCATCCACATTATCAATATGCAAGTCGGCACAAGAAAAATTATGGCAATATTAAAAAATATGGCCAACAACATAACATTCAAGAATTCAACTTCAGAAATACAGCACATAGAGAATGTTGTGCTGAAAATTCCAAGAAAAATATTAACCACCAAGAAACCCAAATAAAATTGTACTCATTAAAATTCCAATAGTTCTAGTCCAAGAAGTATATGCTTCTCATAATCATAAAACAATAACATTATCCTAGAACCATTAGTGTTAAGAAGGGTTATAAGCTATTCTAATCAAAAGAGTAGATGTTAAGAAGTTCCAATGTCAAACCAATTCCCAACAAGAAACTTTGATCAACCAAAGTTAGCAATTCAACTACATAACCATGATCCTTCCAACAATAACAACAACCAAACCTTATCCAATTAGGTGGAGTCAGTTACATGTAGCAGTTAATACCATTGTTAAAGTTCCAAGAGTGTGTTTGGAAGAGCTTGTTTACACCTTGTTTTGGCTTATCTTATGATATAAATGTTTGTTTGAGAATTGTGAGAATTTACAAAAATAGCTTACAACATCTGGCATAAGTTGTTTTAAGCTTTTGTCAATAAGCACTTCAGTATAAATTATGAAAACATCTTAAATCTTATATGAAAACTATTTGACTGCATGTAAGGAATTAAGCACTAGTCTTATTTAGAGTTTGTTTGGATAAACATCTCAATTAAGCACTTATTATATTATGTATAAACCATTTTTATGATAAAAGATAAAATAAATTCAAATTGTTTTCATATAAGTTATAAGCTATTCTGAAGTGTTTATGTAAATAAACTGAAAAACAACTTTCAAACATGTCATAAGTTGTTTCTACGACCTCTCACAAACAAAGAAAGTCACAAGGGCTTAACTACTTATACTTAAATAAACTCAAATAATTAAATTCAAACATACTCTTAATAAGTGTTCAACTAAGTTGTTCACCTAAAAGCATCCTAATTCTGAAACTTAATTCATGTATCAAAATTTGAAAAACAAGCTGGAGTGAAAGGAAAAACCACCAACCTCAACCAAAAGTGGGTAATCTTCAATTCAAATCAAGAACACATTAACAGATAATAACAAAAACGAAGAACAAGAGCACAAATCAAGATTAAAACTTTATGAATACACACCAAGAAATTTCACAAAGTAAAGATGTTAAGTTTTACATTAAAAAAAAAAATGAAAGAAAAAGTGAAAGTTAATTACCTCCAATATCCAAAGCAAGATGATAAACGTGAGTATCAGAGTTAGGATCCGAATTGGCTTCAATTTGAAGCTCTCTTGGATCCATAATATCTATTTTTTTTGGTAATTAACTCTATGATTCTCAGTCTTATTTATTGTAAAACTATAGAGAAAATATATTGGTTGGTTGGTTGATCCTTGAGAGAATAGCTGTATTTATATGACTTCATCTATAATCTATAATAATATATAATTACATGAGATAAATGATTCACACATTTATTATTTTCATCGACAATTATGACTAATTAACTAATTAAATTAATAACAAATAACAGAGAAAGGAAGTAATAACGGAATTGAAAGGGAATGAAGTGAAAGGAATACGATGCTTTTTTCGTATGAAGATTCGTTTATAAGGACAAAGAGGTGGGATTTCAAATTCTTTTTATTTATTTTTTTATTTATTTTTATTTTTATTCTCCGGATCTAGGGATTTGATAATCCCGGATTCTAGGAATTTGAAGCAAAATCTGATAAAAAAAATTTTAAAAAAAAGATTGACTCTATTTTATTTATTTTTTGGTAAAACCGAATTATTTTCAGCTATATTTTTCAGTTGAGTCAAATTTTAGTATTTTAGTATTTTATATTTTAGGTTAGTGAATTTACTTAAAATATTTTAATATACTTTTTATTTATTTAATACTTTTCATTTTCAATATTGAATGAAAGTTTGGTAAACGTGGATGCATTTTGATATTTGGTTATAGAGATATATTAAATCCTTTCTATTGTTAATATAATGTTTTCCATCACCAGAAAAAACAAAAGGAAAGAATCCTTCCAATTGTGTTTTTTTCTCTTTTAATATATATAAATAAAATAGCGTAAACGTTTGTTTTTGTTATTATTTTTCTACCATCAAACACCATGAATGAAAGAGAGAGTTGGAGAAAAGTGAAAGTAGGTAATTAGGTAGCATGGTCCATGGCATATGAATGAGAGAGAAACTTGAGGATAAGGGGATAGGGTCTTCTTTTAAACTATTGTAAGAATAGTGTGCACAAATAATTTAATTAAATTTAAATATGTTTTTGGTCAATGTTGATTTTAGTTTTTAAAAAGTTAATTTTATTTATTTATAATTTTGTAATTTTAATAAAGTTTTAAAAAATTCTTAAAGAAATTTTTTATAATAAAAAATATTGAGGTGGATAATTTTCGCTGAGTGACACATGTTCAGTGTACTATTGATATTGACTTTACACTTTTTATTAATAATAATTTATTTATTTTAAAATATCATTAACATTTAATTAAAATAAAATTCATCTTCATCTTCTACATCTATAAATGATGTCTCTGCAACATACAATAACTTTTCAAATCCAGAAAGACTCAGTGTTCGTAGATTTGGTAAAAAATTATCACTACAACATTTTTTGTCTAATTGTAATGTTGAAAAATCTGTATTGTACTGTGACGTTGTCTATTCTTAACACAACTGTTTTGCCTAAAACGGCAAGACCTCCGTCAAACGACATTCATATATGTCCTATTTTTATGTTAAAATACAACATTTTTAAGTCGTTGTTACTCAATAACTTTTCTCGTAGATTATTTTTAGAAAACAGTTTTTTTAGATTACGCAAATATTTCTTCGTGGTAGTTAGAAATGTACTATAGCAAACCGTTTTCTTTGGCATTTTAAAGACCACTTTAAAATTGTTGTCTTTAATTAAACCAAATAAAATTAATAATATATTAGAAAAATTGACACTCCATTTATTAATAAATCTTCTTAACTATATACACAAAAATCAATTACTATGTACAATTATCTTTCAAAATAATACCTAACACATATCCAATTACTTCTCTAAAAACTTGAAGTTATACTTCTTGTGCCGACTATCTCAAGCTCTTTATACCCTACGTTTTTTGGTTTTGACTAGCTATTATCATCCTTCATAATCTGAAGTTAAAGATAAAAACTCAACATATTAATTGTTTTAGCCTCAAATTAAAGTTTAGCTGCATGCAAATTAATATATGAAATTGTCATGTTGTACGACATAGAAATTACCTAGAAAGGTGAAGGACAAAAAAATTACACAGTTTAGAAATGTCATGAACAACAATTAATATAAATTAGATGCTAATCTGCGCAAGGATTTATTTTTTATTTGTTTGATTTAAGTTGATTTTAAATAAATTAATATGAAATTTTATGTTTCAATTGTCCAATGATCCACAATTTAATAGTTATATCAATAATATATATACAATTGTATTAATGTAATTTATAAAAGAGAAGTACAGTTCTTACATGAATAACTTGAATAAATAAAGTAACGTATTAATATTGACATCGATGGACATGTCATATGTTTAAGTAATATATTTGATAATTGAAATTAAGAGATAGATCAATTGATATACAATTGAGTTATAAAATATATTATTTTACTGGTGAAACTAAAAATGATTAAAGTGAAATAGTTGAAAATACATTCATCTTTTATTCTCGATTTTAAGTTTTTCACTTTTTCTTTGATTTTTTTGGATTAATCGATTTCATTACACCCCAATTGTTTTTCTTTTGGTTTATTCTTTTTCATTATACCTCTCTTGTACCTTGATTTTTCAGTTGGACAATGAGTTGTCATATTTCTCCTAATAATTATCATCATCTTCATACTTCACTTCTTCATGTACTTTACATTTTTATTTTATACCCCTTCGTCATTTGAGTTGGACTTTATCGGTTCCTAGTTATCCCCATCTCCAATTATTCTAGTATGAGTATTGTTGCATGCTTGTCAACAACATAAACTTGATCTATGCAAATGTGTTTCCTGTGACTTAAAAGTCAAACAATTTTAGAGTGATCATTCAAAAAGATTTAAATATATATATATAACGCAAATAACAATCTTCGGTCATTGTATACCTTTTCATCCAACAAAATATTTAAAAATGATGGACAAAGTCATCTCTCTTTGAATTTTGGTAAGTTTTATTTTACTAAAATTAATTAAATTTCATTTGTTGTTTTAGAGTCTTAATTGACATGAAATTAAAGTAATTGCAATTATTTATATTTGATGTATACTTATAATTGTTTGACAATTAATATTTTGTAACCGAATTGTTATAAATTTTGGATTTCGATTTTGAAACCAAAATGTTAATGATTATGATTACTTTATTAATATTAATAATAGTTTGAATGTTTGTAAATTAAAATTCTAATATATCCGATTTAAAAAAAATCACAATTACCACAAAGATCGATGATTAAAATGATCGAGTGAGAGAACAAAAAGTATTTGTATTTGATTTTCTACTTTGAATATTGATAAATATATATATATATATATATATTTAAAAATGATGGACAAAGTCATGTCTCTTTGAATTTTGGTTAGTTTTATTTTACTTAAATTAATTTTTTTGTTTTATAGTGTTAATTGACATGAAATTAAAGTAATTTATTTGCAATTATTTATATTTGATGTATACTTATATATAATTGTTTGACAATTATTTTGTAACCGAATTGTTATAAATTTTGGATTTCGATTTTGAAACCAAAATGTTAATGATTATGATTACTTTATTAATATTAATAATAGTTTGAATGTTTGTAAATTAAAATTCTAATATATCCGATTTAAAAAAAATCACAATTACCACAAAGATCGATGATTAAAATGATCGAGTGAGAGAACAAAAAGTATTTGTATTTGATTTTCTACTTTGAATATTGATAAATATATATATATATATATATATTTAAAAATGATGGACAAAGTCATGTCTCTTTGAATTTTGGTTAGTTTTATTTTACTTAAATTAATTTTTTTGTTTTATAGTGTTAATTGACATGAAATTAAAGTAATTTATTTGCAATTATTTATATTTGATGTATACTTATATATAATTGTTTGACAATTATTTTGTAACCGAATTGTTATAAATTTTGGATTTCGATTTTTAAACCAAAATATTTATATTAATATTAAAAATAGTTTGAATGTTTGTAAATTAAAATTTTAATATTTCCAATTTAAAATTTTGTCGAAGGAAGACAAAATAAATTATCAAATGATTAAAATATATGTATTTGATTTTCTACTTTGAATAATGGTAAATATATATATATATATATATATATATATATATATATATATATAGAGAGAGAGAGAGAGAGAGAGAGAGATACATATATATATATAGTATATAAATATTTAGAAATGATAGACAAAATCATGTTTCTTTGAATTTTGGTCGGTTTTATTTTACTGAAATTAATTAAATTAAATTTATTGTTTTATAGTGTTAATTGACATGAAATTAAAGTAATTTATTTACAATTATTTGTATTTGATGTATACTTATAATTGTTTGACAATTAATATTTTATAATCGAATTCTTATAAATTTTGGATTTTGGTTTTGAAATCAAAATATTAATAATTATGATTACTCTATTAATATTAAAAATAGTTCGAATGTTTGTAAATTAAAATTCTAATATATCCTATTTAATATTTTGTCGAAGGAAGATAAAAAAAAATTTATTTAAAAATTGAGTAGAAAAAACTTTTTATGAAGACGTACACAACTTTTTAGGTAAGGTAAAAAATATTTAGTTATGTAAAAAAATTAATATAAGGTGACATAGAGATAATAAAAAATTTATTTTAAATATATATAATATATGTGAAAATTTCTCTCATAGAGATACCCCTCCTGTACTGTTGCTTCTATATTTATTTCGGCCATCCATGCACTATCATGATGGTCAACCTCTCTCTATATATATAAATGCAAAACAATATAAGAATTTTTTTGAAGTACCTAGAATAATTATACATGCACATGCTACAAAAAGGGAGGTCCTGAGAGCATTATTCAACATTTTTACATTAAAATATATGACAAGAGCACAAGGGAGTACGGTAGCACAAGCACATAAATGGGATTTTGATTTAAATATTTTATTTTATTTATTACTCAATTGTTATCTTTTGAAGAAATATTTTCTTATTTTTTAAATTCAGTACCAAGTTGCTTCTCGTGGTAATGATCACGTGAAGAATTTTTTTTTCAAACTTAATAGAAGGTTGCTTCCTTAAGAGCGATCTGCTACTCGATTGTACTTTTTTTTTTCTTTCTCATTTTAATATTTATTATTAATTATTTAATAAATTAAAATTAATTAAATTATTTAATAAATTAAAATACTAATAATAAAGTAAAATAAAATATATTAATAAATAATAAAATAATTTAATATTTTAATTATTATTATAATAATAAATAATTATTATAATTAAAATTATTAAATTATATTATAAATTTCAAAGAAAATACATTAAAATTGAAGAAAAAATTATATCAAAATTTAAACAAATAATAATAATAATAATTAAAAAAAAGAAAATTATATTAATAACATAAAAATGAAACAAAATACATTAAATTAATGAAAAAAAAATACATCACATTTGAGAAAAATAACATCAAATTTATATCAATGATGTCCGCCTAAATGACCTCCAGTCCCACATCTAGGATGTCGTCGAACTCGTCTAGCTCTATGAACGAGTTGAGGTTCTTCCGGTTCATCTTGATTTAGATCATTTTCCTCAATATAAGTTGTAGGTGGATTAGAACCATTGCCACCTGCTTCCATAAAATTTTGAGACTGAGAATTATACATGGAATCAAACACAGCATAAGCCGACTCAGGAGTTATGCACTGAGTTCCAAACAAATTATAGAAAAGTCAACGTTTTGTCAGGTAACTGGGGGTTGGTATTTCTGGAATCGACAAAACTTAATACTGAGTCAGTGGTGGATCATAACATGGAACTTCAGTAGGGACGTGTAGGTGAGGTGATGATAAAGATGATTATGTTATGTTTTGTTATTGTGGGGTTGGTTGGAGGTTGACTACACATGAGGTTATGACGGTGGTTGTAAACGAATCACGTAGATGTTGTTCTATAGATATAAATAATTTGGTGTGTTGTCTAAACCAAATCATATATTTTGCGCTATGACATAAAACACCTTCTATGATGTTACCTTGCAACACGTAATTCTGACGCTTGTTCCAATGTTTAATTTCTTCCCTCCAAACCTAGTTCCAATTATCATCAATCTCACACCTCATGTCTACCTCATGGTACATTTTCATGTCCTCTGGTGGTTGTGATATTTGCTGATAGAAACCGAACTGAAGTGTGACTCTATTTGTATGATGTTTTTCAACAATATGATAACAGAGCATATAGGTATATTCAATAAGTAACCCTCTCTTCTTCGGAAACTTCATGTTAGAACCCGAGATAAGGTCTCCAATAAAACTGATATGTAAAATATAAGCTAAAATAGTTATAACAAGTATAAAATTAAATATTTAAAAAGTTCAAATAAATGTGAATGAATATATTACTTCCTCAACCATCATGTGATCAATAGTTTTTCGGTATTCTTCTACGTCGTTATGAGGAACTTTAGCAAAATTTAGACCACCAGGATTAAATCTATCGAATATAACAACAACAAAAATATATAATAAAAGTAGTAATATGGTAAGCAATTGGTTTTAAAAAAAGAAAAAAAATATAAAAAAAGAAAATAATATAAAAATAATATAGTTACCTTTGTGCAAGTGAAAATATCCATGGTTTGGGAGATTCTGGAGCGACAGAAGACAAAAGATATCATGCCTAGTTGTACAACAAAAATGCACATCCTCCCATAGATTTTACATCGAGTTTCGTTGCAAGACATAGTTCTCTATAAAATGTAGCTAAAATTGTTAAACTTCAACTATATTGGGATGCTTTTAAATATTTAAATGTCCTAGTAGTGAAAGATATTTTAAATGTACACGGTTGTTGAGTTGATGTTTAATGCTTATGCACAGTGGTCACAACTCGGCACCATCGAGCTATATGTTACCTTTGAGTCTGGTCCTCCATCAACAAACATTGATCAACCATCGACCTCAAACATACCTTATCAATTCAACTTATATTCTCCATCACAACACTATGAACCATCACAACACTATAAACCATACTCTACCCAATTAGAACAAACTCATCCGGAAAGTTTTCAACTCCATCATCAATCTCCTCCAACAAGTCCACAATGTGATATTCCCCCTTAGTGTCTTATATAATATCAACTGTTAAATGTAATTCAAAATTATTTGTAATTAGTTAGTTAGAATATGGTTAGAAGTTAGTTATAATATAGTTAGGAGTTTGTTAAGTTTTTTGTAACTGATTCAGTAGAAAATTGCTTCTATAAAAGCCTTCAAACCAAGAACGATCTGTAATGCTTGACTGGTCATTCTCTAGACTGTCAAGACTGATAAAAAATCTTCGTTTTCTGAACTTTCTATTTTCTTCTCAATTTCAATCCCTCACAAATATACAACCTGTGAGAGGGAATCAAAATAGGGAAACACAAGTGTGAGTGAAAGAAAGAAAGTATACATGAATGGAGGAGGGTTTCCATCGAATCTGTCAATTCTGGATGGGAAGAACTAGGAGAGATGGAATGCATCAATGAAGTCGTTGTTGGGAGCTCAAGAAGTGTTTGAGATTGTCCGAGAAGTTTATGAATAGCTATGAGCGAATCCTACAGAAAGACAACAAACAACTTTCAAAGATTGCAAGAAAAGAGATTGCAAGGCATTTTATTACATCCAGCAAAGTGTGGATTCAAACAATTTTTAAAGGATCTCAAAGGTATCTACATCAAAAGAGGCATGAGATATCTTGGTGAAGTATTACACATGTCGTAAAAAAACCAAGAAGACCAAACTTCAAATGCTAAGAAGAAACTATGAGTTACTACAAATGGAGAGTAATGAGAATGTGACTGACTATTTCAATCAAGTGCAAATAGTCACTAATCAGATGAAAGCCAATGGAGAAGTAATGACTGAGGTGGTGATCATTCAAAAGATTATAAGGACACTAACACAAAGATATGATCACATAGTGGTGGCAATTGAATAATCAAAGAATCTTGATACAATGAATTTGGAAGATCTGCAAAGCTATCTAGAAGCTCATGAATTAAGGTAAAAGAAAGAGATGAGGCACACACACAAACACGGTCACTACAAGCTCAGATCAGCAAGAAGTTCAATCAAAATGGAGTAAAAAACAAGAAGTGGAAGAGCAAGGCAAAATGGCACCAGAAACAGGATCAAGATGAGGAGGCTGGAGGTTCAAGAAGTCAGCCAAATAGTGATAATAAAAGCAATAAACCATCTGGCAAGAAGAAGTTTGACAAAAGGAGGATTCAATGTTATAATTGTCAAAAATATGTGCATTTTACAGATGAATGCAGATCCAAGAAAGTACAAAGAGATTATGAAGAAGCTCAACTGGCCCAGGCAGACAGTTTTAACTCAGATGAAGTTTTACGGATGGCTTCTACAAGCATGGAGGATGACTGTCCAAGATTGTGATATCTTGACACAGGATGCTCAAATTACATGACTGCCTCAAAGATTGGTTTATAAGTATTAATGAGAAGGTGAAAAGGGAAATCAAATTTGCAGACAACAACACAATAACAAGTGAAGGAGTTGGCAAGATCTTGATTCAAAGAAGGGATGACAAACAATCACTCATATGTGATGTGTTGTATGTGCCAAATAGAAAGAACAATTTGCTAAGCATTGGACAATTGCTGGAGAAATGATACTCTATGAATATGGAGAATGGACAAATGAAGATGTTTGATAATGCAAAAAGGCTTATCTTGAAGGCACCACTGTCAAAGAACAAAACCTTCAAGATTGAGATCCAGATAAATGAAAATCAGTGTCTTGCTGTAAAAATCAGGAGGGAAGACTGATTGTGGCACCAAAAGTTTGAGCATCTGAATTTTAGAAGTCTTTAAATGCTGCAGAGTAGTGATGTGGTGATAGGAATTCCAAAAATTCAAGTGCCAAAGGAGATATGTGAAGAATGCTGTCAAGCCAAACATCAAAGGAATTCATTTAAATCAGAATTACCAACTAGATCATCAAGAACAATGGAGGTAATTTTTTCTGATGTTTGTGGTCCATTTGAATAAATGTCAATATGAGGTAATTTCTACTTTGTATCATTTATTGATGATTTTACCAAGAAAATATGGATATATCTAATTAAGAGAAAGAATGAGGATCAACCAACAGATGCAGCAAATCAACCAACTTCTGAACCTGTGAGGAGATCTGCAAGAGCTAGGCAGCCTTCAGTCATATTGCAGCCTTATGAAGTAACATCTGACTCAGCCATCAATGTAGATGGAGAATTAATTCATTTTGCCTTGCTTGTTGAATCAGAACCAATAAGTGATAAAGAACCATTGAGTGATCCTAGATGGAGAGCAACAATGGATGAGGAGCTCAAAGCCATAGAGAAAAACAAGACATGGAGGTTAATGAACATGTTAGTGAACAAGAGACCAATTGATGTGAAATGGGTCTATAAACTGAAATTGAAACCTGATGGGCAGGTTGATGCCTTATATGGCCTGAAGCAAGCTCCTAAGGCCTAGAACAAGAAGATTGACAGATTCCTCATAGAGCAGCAATTTGAAAAGTATGTGAATGAGCATGGAGTTTATGTCAAGAAGGGAGCAACAACACATGCACTGCTGATATGCCTTTATGTTGATGATATATTGTTGACTGGCAGTGATGAAGTGAAAAACAAGGAGTTCAAAATCAGAATGAAGAAGGAATTTAAAATGTCTGATTTGTGCATGCTGGCATATTTCCTTGGTATTGAGTTTGAAACCAAGAAAAATGGAATTTTTATGCATAAAAAGAGTATGTAAGTGATGTATTAAAAAGGTTTAAAATGCAATAATGCAATGGAAGCAACACTCCATCAAAATCAGGACTGGTGTTATCCAAAGAGGGCAATGATGAGTTGATTGATCCTACAACCTTCAAGCAAATTGTAGGATCCCTGAGGTACTTGTGCAACACTAGGCCAAATATCTCATATAGTGTTGGGCTGATTAGTAGGTACATGGAGAAGCTTGGGACTTCACACTACATGGCAACAGAAAGGATCTTTAGATAAATAAAGCATACCATTGAGCTTCGCCTGTTGTATTTCACAAAACTGAATGAAGATGAAGCTGAACTTATTGGCTTCACTGATGCTGATTGGTGTGGAGATATGGACGATAGAAAGAGTACCACAAGCTATGCATTTACAATCAATAACTCACCAATCTCAAGGTGTTCAAGGAAGAAAAGCATAGTGGCATTGTCCACATGTGAAGCTGAATATGTGGCTGCATCCATGGGAGCATGTCAAGCTATCTGGTTGGCAGAGTTAATGGCGAAATTAGGACTGAGAAGCAATGAGGCAGTGAAGATGAAGATAGATGATAAATCAGCTATAGACCTAGCAAGACATCCAAGTGTTCATGGAAGGAGCAAGCACCTAGAAACGAGATTCCATTTCCTAAGGGATCAAGTAATGAAGGGCAATATTAAACTGAAACACTGCAATACAAATGATCAAAAGGCTGACATCTTAACAAAAGGCTTGAGGAAAGTGAAGTTCCAAGAGATGAGGAACAAACTTGAATTAACAACAAATTGAATCATTTTGAATTAGAGAGCATGTTAAATTTCATTCAAATTGATTTGTAATTAGTTATTTAGAATATGGTTAGAAGTTAGTTAGAATATAGTTAGGAGTTTGTTAAGTTTGTTATAACTGATTCAGTAGAAAACTGCTTCTATAAAAGCCTTTAAACTAAGAACAATCTATAATGCTTGACTGATCATTCTCCAGACTGATAATCAATCTTCGTTTTCTGAACTTTCTATTTTCTTATCTTCTCTTCTCAATTTCAATTCCTCTCAAATATACAACTTGTTCTAACAAGCAATGAAGAATTAAGTGATTATAGTGAAGAGGATGAAACATATTTCGATGAATCATCTGGTAATTATGAAGATGACATTGATGTTGACGAAGATATGGAAGCAGAAGATCATCATATCCAACCTGAATTCGATCCACCATCTCACCTGAAGAGCATCAATTTAGATACTAAGAGCAATCAAGTGAATTTGATCACCTGTTCATTAACGAAGTCCCATCAGTAGATGAAACTCTTGCAGTTGGAATGAAGTTTCAAAACAAAGATGAATGCGTACATGCAATCAAACGTTACCATTTAAAACAATAATTGAATTTTGTGGTACAACAATCAGATTTAGAAAGGTATGTTATTTATTGTTCAAGTCCAAATTGTTCGTTTAGATGTAGAGCTTCAAAACGCAAAAAGAGTGAATTATGGGTGATTGGTAAAGTGAATGTGCCTCATACATGCACAAATTCTGCATTGTCACAAGATCATACGAAGCTCGATTCTAACATGATATGTACAAGCATAATGAAAGTTATGAAAGTGCATCCTTCAATCAAAGTGAATGTCGTTATTGGTCAGATTATGGCTTTACACAGCTACACAGTTAGTTATAGAAAGACACGGATATGAAATAAATAAAGCGGTCGAACAAATTTATGGCAATTGGGAAGAGTCTTACAATCAATTCACACAATGGTTGTTGGTTATGCAAATGTTTGTTCCAGGAATCAAAATTGAAATGGAAACCATCCTAGCTTATCATGAGAATAGTTTGATAAGTGGGATAAGGATCTTTCATAGACTATTTTGGGCTTTTGTTTCTTGCATATCTGCATTTAAATTCTGCAAACCTATAGTACAAGTTGATGGAACTTGGTTGTACGACAAGTACAAGGAAACTCTATTGGTAGCAGTTGCGCGAGATGAAAGCGACAATGTAATTCCTACTGCTTATGCTCTTGTGGAAGGTGAGACAAAAGAGGGTTGAAGTTTCTTTTTGAGAAAATACGTCACTCCGCAAGCCAACATTTGTTTGATTTCAGATAGACACGAATCCATTAAGAGTGCTTATAATAATCCTAATCATGGTGGCAAGATCCTGCGTCAAAGCACATGTTCTGCATCCAACATATTTCACAAAATTTTGCAAGAGAATTTAAGGACAATGCTTTGAAGAAAAAAGTTATTTCTATGGGTAATAGTTTCATTCTTAATTTTTATAATTAGTGTAATTTTTAATAATTTCATTCTTAATATATATAGTTAGTGTAATAATGCATTGTCTATTGTTTCAATATAGGTTACTCGATCAATGAGCCTACATATTGATACTATCGCAGAGAAATCAGCATAGTAAACCCAAATGCTTTGAAATGGTTAGACAACATACATCGACAAGATTGAATTCAAGTATTCGATGGAGGTAGCCGTTGAGGTCAAACGACAACCAACCTTGTGGAGTCGATCAATGCAGTATTAAAAGGCTCGCACAACCTTCTCATCACTGCTTTGGTCCAATCAACTTATTTTAAACAGGGACACAATTTCCAACCATGGGAAAACGACACAAATCAATTTTAGCTTCTGGTCAGATATACACTGAAATTTGCATAAATTTTATGAAATTGGAAATAAGTAAATTCAATAGTCATAGAGTGGATAGTTTTGATCAGAGCAACCATACTTTCATGGTCCACGAGACAGTAGTCCCAAGGGAAGAGCGACCAATTGGTCATTTAAGTGTAAACCTTCCTAACAAGTGGTGCGATAGTGGAAAATATCAAGCTAAACATATGTCTTGTTCACATGTGATAGCAATATGTTCTAGCATAAAATATAATTATTGGAGCCTTATATCTGATGTGTACAAGGTGGAAACGATACTAAAAGTCTATGATTAAGCGTTCCAACCCATACCAAACAAATGATATTGGCCACAATATGAAGGTGTTAAGGTGTGTCACAATCCACTATTGCAGAGAGTCAAGAAATATCGTCCAAAGAGCAAACACATTAGAACAAAAATGGACACTACAGAAATAGTACCAAGAAAATGCGGATTATGTTCGGTCTCTAGTTATACTAGGAAATATTATTCAAACGCTGCTGGCACATCTACTCAAATTTGATATATTTTTTTCTTGAACTTTAATGTATTTTCTTTGTTATAAATAATTTAATCATGTTAATTATAATCATTTTTATTATAATAATAATAATTAAAATATTAATTTAATTTATAATTTATTAATATATTTTATTTTACTTTGTTATTAGTATTTTTATTTTTTAAATAATTTAATTAATTTTAATTTATTAAATAATTAATAACAAATATTAAAATGAGAAAGAAAAAAAATACAATCTAGTAGCAAGTCGCTCCCCGGAGAAGCGACCTTCTATTGAGTTTGAAAAAAAGTTCCTTCAGGTGGTCGCTGCCTCGAAAAGCGACTTCCTGATGAATTTAAAAAATAGGACAATCACGTAATATTTTTTCAAAAAGTAACTATTAAATAATAAATAAATAAAAAAAATATTTAAATAAAAAATCCACATAAATGCCATACTTACTCAATGCACAAGAGTGCACAACAACTTTTCCTGTTATATATCATTCCTATTATAATAGTTAATAGGATTATATTATTTAGTGCAACTAATTAAGAGTGGCTAGTAAGGTCACACAATAAATAAAAAGCAAACCCACAAAGTACCAATAACAGTGAAGCACAAAAATTTCCAAAGAATATATATAAGTAAAGTAGTTGGTATAGAGAAGATGAAAAAGAGCAGGAGCAAGGTTCTAGACTTTTAGTAGTGGGAGACTAGGGTACATAGGGAGGAGAATAGTGAAAACAAGTGTACCACAAGGACATGAAACTCATGTAATTCAATAACCAATGTGGTCCTCATATATAGAGAAGCTTAAAAAATTCTATCATTCAACAAACAAAGTGCTCATTTTGTTGACATCACTTTTATAGTTAATGACTTAATATGTCTACAATTGAGACAAATTGTTACATGAGTTTTCATATAGTTATTTTTTTTTTTTACTTAGTTTTCATATAGTTTGATAAGAAAGCTCAGTTTTGGTATTAACACCTCAAGTTTTATAATAAATATTTTCTTAATGAAATAGAATTTTAGATAGTTAATTTAGTGTTAAAATTATTTTAGAATATATATTGATTAATTTTTTTTATATGTGTGTTTTCTATGATGTGCTAATCTTGTACATATTTGACTAAATGAGTAATATAAATAAAAAAAAAACTATATTTTATTATCACCTCACAAATTTTTCTTAAAATAATAGTATTTTAATATAAATATTTTAAAGAATAAGATTTTAAAAAATTTATGTGTATATGTGTGTTGGTAGTTAATGTGATATCTTCTTGTGCACTTGACTAATATTAAATGTGCACTTAATAATATTTGATTATTTATAAATATATCTTATTTTAATTATTTATTTTATAAATAATTATCTTGTGATAGTAGTAATATTGTGTTTGATTTCCTTTATATTTATATACTTGTTATGTCATTGTAATTTTATATATATTTATTATGATTTAGTAATTAATATAAAATATTGATGTTGCATTTATTTATTTTATAATTTTAACTATTCTCTAATTATGACATTATTGTAGTGTGAGTATTTTGTAAAATAAGTATAATTATAGCGATTACTTTGAATATGAGAGTTTCAGTTATTAGTAATATGTATTTTTTCTTTAAAGGTTAATTATTTTAATTACTCTACTTTATCATATATTAGTTCTGAAATATTAATAATATTTTAGAAAATTAAATGATGTTTGGAGGAATAATTAAAATGAGATTAAATAATTATTAATTTTATTTTAGCAAAATAAAAATAATACTAGTGAAACATAAAATAAATAAACCCTAGTGTTAATAAAATAAAATAAGAAGATGATCAGCAACCAGAGTGAAAGGATGATGAAACACAACAACTAAACTATCGTTTTGCATTGATGATTCATAATTATTCTAGACATTTTTTTCTCTATTTTCGTCCAAATTTCAGTGTGTTGTTAATTCATTTAGCTACTCAATTAAAGACATTTTCTCATAATCCCAATTTCTCTATTAAATATCCAACTTCTCCGTTTATGGAATTAGTTATTTTGCACCGTTTTTCCTCACAGTAAGTCCAATTTGAGTGAAACCAACGCTAAAACAATCATGTGAAAAGTAGCAAAATAAACCATTGATTAGTTTTCAGATTTATGGTAAGTTTCCTTGACCCAATTTTGAAATTTAGTTTTTGAAGTGTATTCTCATAATTTATTTTTGACGTTTACTCATAAATTGTTGAGTTAGATCGATTGAAGGACAAGGAGTCAAAGAACAAAGGCTTTTTGCTTGTGGACTCGTATTTGCTTGTGAAAGCGTTAAAATAAGGTAAGGGGTGAACGAGCGTTTGAATTCATGAGTATAATAATATATTGTGAGATGAACGGGAAAACCATATTTTTCGAAGATTCATTTGGGACTCGCTACATACAGAAATAGCCCTTTGAGGGATAAATCAATTAATGTGCAAATATGAAATTTATGAGGTTAAAATGTGAAATATAAACATTCATAAGGTGTTGATTGATTTAATTTCGTTGAATATGTAACATTTGATATTTGTGATATTTGTTGGCGAATGAATTAAGTGCATATGTTTGATTAGATGAGTTTTTTTGATGTTATAAATTTGTGATAAGTTTATGTGATGAGGAAGGTGTATTATTGATGATAGTGATGTTATTAATTTGTGATAAGTTTATGTAAAAATGATGATGTTTGATTGATGATAGTGATATTATAAACTTGTGATGAATTTATATGATGATGATGTATGATTAATAATAATGATGTCACAAATTTGTAATGAGAATACTGAAGTAACCCCCATAATTGATGAAATAATGATGATTCCAACTTGTACTAAAAATTATGCTCTTAATGGAGTAGTCCATGCTAACGCGAGGAGAAAATAGATGTTGGGAATATTTGAAGTTGATCAGAATTTTTGAAGTGGAAATTATTTTGTTATGATATAGGTAGGGTTTGACAAGTCTATTGATTTCGGGGAAGTACAATCGAATGAGCCTAATTGGGGCGGTCTGCTGTTGAGCCTTAAAGCAAGATTGTAAGACATTGAAGGTATTCGGGTGGGGAATTTCTAGGTGACTTGGAGCTAGCACTCTAAATGTCAGGAGCTACCAATAACACACATATTTACCTTGATTGTTGCGTATATATGTCTCGGGTTGAGTTGAGGGGGTCTATGAGGACAAGACCAATTTGAATTAGAATAGTATCAAGTCTCCTAACCAAGTACTTAAGAATTATAATGGTACCAAATTGTGAAGTAGAGTCTAAGCTCATGCATAACATTGTCTTTTCTTGTGATTGTTTTTTTGTGATAATATATATCGTATTCAATAGTAATTTCTCTTAGATGATTTGATGTTATAGTGAAATGTATTGATTTTCCTTGAGTGATTTTGACTTTATAATGTGATGTTTTTCTTTGAAATTTTTGTATGTAATGATACAATTTATTTATGATGAATTGCGTATTCTTCTTACTTATATTATATTATCATCATGATTTCAAAACACATCTTCTTCGTTGTTTGTGTTTGATTGATTGACCATGCATTTACGAAATTGCAGTTATTACAAGTTAATGAGTTTTGAAGTTCAAGTTTGGGAGAAATCCCGCTTTGATAGGTGATACCAGAGAGTCATAAGTTGTATTTTATTTATTTAATTAGAAACAAATTGTTTATAAAAACCTTATAAGTACTAGTAAGTTTTTGGAATTAAATTAAGAAATTCTAATTAAATCAAGTTTATGGAGACTTTACTGTTTTATAGGAAGAAAAAAAAGTTTAAAGTGTTCCTTTAGTATTTTGAGAAATGTGATATCATAAATAACTTGTAAAAATTTCTTTTTCCTCTTAAAAAATTTTTTATTTATCTGCTGCAAATTTTTATAAAAATGTGATATAAATTATTATATATTATTTTGGGGTTTAGGGTTTCACACCACCTATCACAAGAATCTGTATTATCACAACATACATTAAAAAACTCAAATTAAAACAAATCATTAACATGATTTGAATGAAAACAATATAAACAAACAACATATTTATCAAATGTAATCAAACTACATAACTAAAAAGAAACGGTGCAAGGGCCTCGATATGTATAATCTTGTATGAATTAGAACTAGAAGGAAGTAGTTAAATAAAGAAAGATATATTTGATGCAATTCAAAGATACAAAATGACAATGGGAACTAGTCAACTTGTCTTTTGCTTAGCTATATCACTCAAATATCTTCCATGTATAATGATTTTGGAACATTTATGAAAAGCCCTGTTTTCAAGATTTGATTTCTTCAATTTTCCAAGTAGTTCCAATTTGTACTAATTCTAAAGCAAAATAACTTAAAACAACATAAATATATTACTTTAAAAACACATCAAATACTTGTGAATTGATTATCACAAGTAAAAACCAATTAGAAGACAGTTTTGCACACCTTTCCTCAAATGCAATGAATTAAAACAGGGGTAAGGGAACTTCTTACAAATAAAACAAAGACTTATCAACTCTCAATTTATTTTTAAAAAAAGCTAACAAAAACCAAAAATTTAATCAAGAATCCACATGAAAATCATGTAATGATCTCATTTATCTCAAATAATCCATGAATTAGTACCTCATTTACCTCAAATAATTCATTAATTAACTAAAGAGCCAAGCAAGTGAAGCCAAAATGATGGAGACCTAATTAAAAAACATGTGAACCGGTAATTCAGAAACGCAATGCACAAAGCTAGAAAATTTATAACAAAAAAGGTGTATTCCCAAAACCAAAATCAGGTAATATAGATATGGTGTAATAATAGTTGGTGTCTATGCAACATACCATAACTTCACGATTCCAAACCCATCCCCAAAATAAAAAACATCCTCACCCGAAAACCAATCCTCAACCTCTCCCTTTCCGGCACCAACATCTTAACCCCGAGATAATATTTAGCAATCATTTATAATGATGAACAATTATCAGCAAAATATTCATATTGTAATACAAATTGGGGAATTTTATGAGGCTTTTATATAAATAGACAAGTAGAGGAAGAGAAGGGAGGAGTATAAAATGGTAATTTCTCGTGGTTTGCAATAGGGAGATGGGTTTTAGTTTGTTATAGGGAAGCTGTTGTCTCTTGTAAAATAATAAAAGAGAATGGTTGGTAATGCACTAAAGTATAGTCATCTTTGGTCTAATAGCTTGAGTAGGTGTAGGTGAAAGTAATACTTAATATTTATTGTAATTTTTTAGGGAAATAATAATCTGCTTTGAAAGACTGAAATGTTTGTTTTATTGTAATAACTTTAGCATTTGGATTTTCACTAGGAGATACATTTCTATTTTTAGGATCACTCATGACTTCTTCCCGGTTAGAATTCTAGAGTAATAAAATTTGGAAGAAATTTTTTATCTCCTTTAATATGTTTCATATCAATATCAAAACATGAAAGTAAATATTTCCATTTAGCAAAAATATGTTTAGAAATTAAATTTTTAACATCTTTTCGAAATAGTCAGTTTTTAAGACAAATCGTTTAGGAAATAAGTCATCTTGAAATTTAGTAGTACACAACAACTGCTAATATATTTTTTTTAATAGTACTATACTTTTTTTTGAGCTTGACTCCAAGTTCTTGAGTAATGTTGAACTATTTGTTCTTTAGAGATGTTAGGTTATAATACTTGTTAGTGCAAAAGTATTTTTAGTTACAATCCTCTAATTGATTTTTGATTATAACAAAAACAAACAAATAAAGAACAATTATCTCCTAACTTTATTTGCTAAGTGTGCAAATTAAGCTAGAATATATATATATA
>NC_021166.2:22198612-22216764 GCF_000331145.2 Cicer arietinum
TATATATATATATATATATAAGTTAGATATAATAATCTAAATATTTCTAACACAAAGAATATTATCTCTCTGAAGACAAATACAAGTCAATGATTTTCTCTCTGAAGACAAAAGAAAAGAGCCCTACAATGATTATTTGCTTCTGATTCAAAGATCAAAAGAAGAAAACTCTAGAGTCAATACTCTAGTACAAGCTATATATCCTGATGAACAAAGAAAAGATAATTTATTAAACAAGCTACTAAAGTTGTGTCTAACTTTAATGAACACAATCTCAATATGCCTCTAGCGAATTCATTAATACATGATCGCTATGATAATCCTAAGTCTGTTTATTCTGGTAAGTCAGTTGATCTTCCGGTCAACATATTAAGTCAATACTCTAATAAATAAATGCTCTGATAAGAAGACTACACTCCAACATCCTTTGGTCATCATAATGGATTGATCATCTAATTGAGGAAGTGAATGACATCGTCTGTGACCCGTCTTCTTAAATTGAAGATATGTTAAATCCATTATAATGATATATATGAATATGTCTTAAAGACTGATTTAAGATCTCCAATTGTAACATTCTCAACGAATACATTTCCCAGTATTTATGTAGAAACTGATCATTCAATCAAGTGAGAGAGAAAAAGGAAAAAGGTCTTTCGTTAAGAATAAATTTTATAAAAGCCTAGAACACATCAAAAGAAAAGAACATATGAAAAATCATCTTAGTAGAGAGCTACTAGAATTGATATGAATCAGTCAAAGTATTTTATACACTTGATTTGATATAGGACTTAAAATGTAATATTGTCTCAATGATAGTTAGAATCCTAGAAACAACTGTGTCAATTCAGAACCAAACTAAAACTAATGTAAATCCGCTCAATAGTGGCAACAACTCCTTCACCCATAAGAGGTATAAAAATACTCATGAATCTCAACATCTTGATTGTACTAACCTAGGAGGTTGAGAAAACTTGAACACAATTAGGTTGACTAGAATTGGTCAATAAACTTGTGATTCTAATGGTTACAACCCGAAGAGGTTAAAAGAATACTCAAAGCCTGAAGGGGAAGAGTAAATAATACATGTAATCTATTGTTGAAATAGTGGATTAAGTCATCGACTGTATTGAAAAAATATATATGTAAGGGGATGACTAGATGTAGCAACAGTTTATTGTGAACTAGTATGAAAATATGTGTTCCTTCTCCCTGTGTTAGTCTAATATTAGTTCTTTATGATTCAACTTCATTTTACTAAACCCGCTTTATAATCGTAAGTTGAATGATTTGGTAAAGAACATATTTTTAACTAAGCAATCAAAGTATTTTTAAGAAATGAAGAAACACAATTCAAACCTCTTATTTTTTGTATTTTCTAGCACCTTCAATACTTGTTTTAGAATTTCTCCAAAACCTATTTCTGATGAATCTGTTTCAACTATAAGAAATGATTGAAGGTTAAGAATCCCTAAACAAAGAAGCTTCTTAACCATATATTTTGAAGTCTTTTCTATGGGTCATGTTCTTATCCCACTTTGGCAAATTTTTCCTTAATCTTTTAAACGAAGAGCACATATAATCCTAAGGTTAGGCATACATTTTTCCACATAATTAATACATCCTAAAAATCTTTATAATTGGTTTTATCAATAATTTCATCTGAATTTTTTTCTACAAATTCAATTGCCCTAATAATTGAGACAATAGTATTTATAAAATTTTGAATTCTAAGAACCCACATTTAGTTTGAAATAGTTTTATTTTTCTTTCAAATAATACTAATCCATTTTAATAGTTTCAAAAAACTTGTTTATATGCTCAAAATGTTATATAATTGAATTGGAAAATACTAATACATCATCTAAGTATACTATTGTAAAGTGAGAGAAATTATTAAATATTTCATTCATTATGTTTTGAAATTCACAAGGTGCGTTTTTTAATCCTAATGTCATAAGATTCCATTCATAATGCCCGAAAGGGACAACAAAAACAGTTTTATACTGATCTTCTTCAGTTAATTGTGTTTTAAAATCAAAATTTGAAAATATAGCATAATTATGCAATTTACTAATTAAATCTTTTTTATTTAGTATTGGATACCAAATTTATTTAAAGCTTTGTTTAAAGGTTATAATTTATGACTAATCTTGGAGTCCCTCTTTTTATTTCAAATGAATTTACTATATAGAAAGAAGAACAATTCCAAGGTAATTTGCTTTTTCTAATAAGACCTTTATCTAAATATTCATTTATTTCCATTTTACCATATTCTAAAAATTGTTGATTCATTTTAATTGGTCTTGTTTTAGTAGGAAAAGTTTGTTCTTTAAAATCAAGCTCATATGGTAAATATATCACATTGATTCTTTTAGTCCAAAAAACGCTAAAATGTTCAACACATAACTCATTAGAAAATATTTTTTTTAATTCTTTTACCTTTTCTAGTGTTTGTGATAATTTTACTTGGTCTTTAGTTCTTTTATAAAGAATTTCGTTATTAATCATAATTATTTCTCTTTGTTTTTGTTTTGTTTCATTTATATAAGAGGTTGGTTCTTCTTGTATTTGATTTAACTCTATTTTTTTAGAACTGTATAAATTCAAAACTAACTTCGCTTCCTAGAGCTTTTGAAGTTATTGTGGTACTTAATGAAAAAAAGGACATAATAAGGAAGAAAAGGAGTTCCAAGTATATTCTCATGTATAATTTTTAGTAATAAAAATGTGGTTGTATAACATACTTTTACAAATTTTTACTTTTGATAATTTGTAAGATACTATTAACCTAGAACCATTACCTCCACTTAAAGACTCTTTTGTTTTTTCATAATATTTGGTTGGAATTATTCCATCCTGTATACAATTTAAATTTGCTCATGAATCTATTAATGCTATAAAGTTATAAGTTTCCTCTTTAATCATTAATTATAGGACAATACCATTTATGCACAATTAATCTATCTAAATTTTGTATATATGACTTAGTATTACTACTACTTTCTTGCTCATTAATTATTTTGTTTACTTTTAACTCTAGATAATTTAATTCTAATTCTTAATGTTTCTGTTTAAAGTGTTGGATTTCTTGTTTAAATTTTTTAATTTCATTTTGTAAATCATCTAAGTTTACATGTACAACTATAGATTTTTTAAATCTATCCATAATATCTTTAAAATCTATCTTATGAGTTATGAATAACTCCTCTATTCATTTCTTCTTCAACAATAATATATTTAACTTGTTTTATAAACCTTTGCTTTATTTCTGAATCTTGGATTTTTCTTAATATATCAAATAATGTATTAGCATGATCTTTAGTAATTACATTAGTTCTTTTAACACAAGTATTACAATTACGTATATCTATCCCTAGACATTTAAAAAAGCTAAATTACTGACTTTTAATGATGATATATTTATTTGATTAATGACTTTCTAACAAGATTTGTCTCGGAAGAACCTTCGATATCACTATAAATCAATATATGTTCGATGATATTTATAAGACTTTCTTTTAATTCTTCTTGAGTATTAAGATTATTTATTTATTCATTTTTTCTTTAACTCTACAATGTTTTGGATAATGGTCAAAATATTCCACATTAAAAACAATTATATCTTGCAAGTTTTTTTTTTCTTTTTCTTTTCCCATTAGTCTTACAATTTTGTTGATATTTATATGAGTGTTTTTAAAATTTCTAAAATTCATTCTCTTAAAAATAGATTTATAATTTCTTTTTTTATAATTTATAGTATTTATTTTAATATCTGAACTTCAAACATTATTTGGTAATGATAACTTTTTAATTTTTTAATTAAGTCTTGTACTATATTATTCTCATTTTCTAAATTTAGGTTTTTTAAATCTTGTTATAGAACTTAATGTGTTTATATATTGGTCATTTAGGATCGAAAAAATAATTTTTATAATATTTTCAGGTTTTGTAAATTTTGATATGATAATTCAACTCTATCTAATTGTTGAGAAATAGTATATAATATTTGATTTGAAAATTTTAATTGACTATAAATATTCTTAAATTATTTTTTATCTTTTCTAGGACTAATATAGCTTATAAAGGTGGATGTATAGCATCAATAAAATATTTTTTATTATTTGATATTCATCTTGTATTTAATCTAATATTGACATCTACATCTAAATCTATTAAAAAAGGATTATTAATATTGTTTTCTTGACAATGTAATTCAAACCATGCGAAAAAGTAAATGTTTATAAGACCCATTCTTCAGGATTTTGTTGTATTATTTCTGAAGTTTCTAATCTCTTCGACGACGTAGTATTATTTTGGTTTCGTTAAATTATCTCCTATAATAACCGTTTCATTTTTTGGTGAAACTTTTAATACCTTAAAATTATAATTAATAGTAGATACTTTGTAAGTAATTATGAATTTAAGATCTATATTAGAACCTCCTTCTTTAAACATTTGATCTAAACCTTGAATATTAATAATTAACGAACTCTTAGTTTGCTTATTTTCTAAATTCATAGAAAATTTTCAATAACAAGTATATGGGAGGATCATTAATTAAGATTTGATTCTAATATAGTTAGTATGGATTAATGAAAACGATTAATTCTACGATCTCTTAAGATTATGCATAGGAGTATTTAGTCCTAGTTTATGTGAAGTTTAACCGCTGGTTGTACTAACCCTACATGTATATGTTTATATCCTACACGAAAATGTTTTTCTAGAATATCATTTTTCAACAATTTTTATTTTTTCATCATCATCATCATTTTCTATAGATTTAGAAGACTCTGTAATATTTTGGATTCTAAAATTAAAAGTACTTGACTTATATATATTTTTATATTTAATATCAGGTAATGACCAATTTTATAATCAATTTTTATATTAACTTTATATAGTTATTGATTTTGATGATCATTTGATCTATTCTAATTGCAGAAGTTGAGGCTGAGGAGAAATAAGTAGAGGTGGGAACTAAAGTTATAGTTCCTCTTATGGATCCTAGTCAGCTAAGTGTTCTACGTTATTTAGTTTGATCTATTCTAATTACATAAATTTTTATTTTAGAAAATCGATGCCTCGTATCTAAATAGTAATTTGTCTCTAATAATTTCATTTAGTTTTGGATAAGCCTAAATCTTTAATGTAGTGTTTTAATATTATCAACATCATAACACTCATCTTTATTGAAAGATGTAAAATTTTGACTGAACCCTAAAAAGTTTATTTTTTTATTTATTTTTTTTTATTTTTATAATTTGACTATAAAATGACTATTTGTAAACAAAAAAAAATTAAATTCTTTCTTGCTAGTAGAGGTAGATAATGCTTATTTATCTTCTTGTCTTGACGTAGCCAAATAAGACGGATTCTTTCTAAGTCAATCATTCAATCTATTCTTCGATAGTAGTTCATGATTAAACTTATACCACCATCTAGCTCAAATAACTCTAACTATTTCATCAAAAACTATACAATCTTCACAAAGTAATTGAGAACCATAAGTCCATAATCTTATCCAAGTAATTCCAAAGCTTGCACATAAAGATAATAACTGATGAAATCTAAGAAAAATAGTTACTTTTACAAAAAATTCAAATGCTTCCTTTGCATAATTAGGGAATACTTCCATAAAAATTCTAAACTATGGGAACCATTTAACAAACCATCGGAGGAAAGGAAGTTTGATATTTTTCTTAAACCAAATAAATCATGTTGATTATAAGGTTCAAAAAAAAATTGTTATACTAAGCATCCATATAATTATAGTAACTATAGTTCTATGGAGTAAATTGTGACACCCCAAACCAAAATACTTTAATAATAGTATTTATAAAATACTTTTAATGTGCAAATTCGTAGCGGAGAGAAAACCACTTAAATAAGAAGGTAAAACTTATTTCAAATTTTATTTTAAAAAAATATATCAAAATAATAGTTTAAGGTATCAAATTTATACAAATACACATTGTTACTCAAAATAATATTACATTCCCATATTATAACAATAAAATAGAGTAAACTTCTCTTTTTTGAAAAATGCATCGTTAATATTCTAGTCAAAAGACATAATTAATTATAAGATAATACTTGATTGTCAATAGTTTTATAAAAATATGTTCAGCTCAATATTCGATATAATAGAATTGAATACTTCCCACCGATATCACCTATCAGAGCATGGATCACCAACTGACAACCAGATATGCATTTTCGCAAATGCACACACAAACAACGAATGAGTGAGTTCGAAATCATGTTGCTAGTATAATATTAGTAAGGAGAACACACAAATAATCAACATATAATCGTTTCCAACACATCACAATATATCAAAATATTGAAAGAATAATATCATATTATAACATCAAAATAACTCAAGAAAAATAAATACCTTATTATAACACCAAATCATTTAACATATATTATTATCACATTAGATACACATCAATCACATCAAAACAATCACACGACAATGCAATGAGATGTATGCTCCTAAAATTTATTTGATCCAGATATAATATATGTCAATAAAACAACTTCCACACAAAAAATCACTCATACCAATCAGAAAAATAAATATGTCGCAAAAGAAACTTCCACATAGAAAATCACTCTTACTAACGGAGAAAATAGACATGCCACAAATGCAACTTCCACAAAGATGCATATGTCATGACATGATGATGCATTATCAAAATCAATATATCCCCAAAGTCCACTAAGATACATATTCCATGACATGATGTGTTATCAAAATCAAATATTCTCACATAGCCTACTAAGATCATTTCATAAGCTTTAAGAATCACTTATACAAAATCATCACCTCATTTAAAAATCACTAGGATCATACATCACATGTTCTTATTATGAAAATCATATATTCATAAACAATTGTCATAAAAATCAAAGTTATCATCTCACATATCATGAAAATCATATATTCATAAAAAACTATCACAATGATCAAATTTTTCACAATACATAACATGAAAGTCATATATTCATAAACAACTATCACAAAGTTCAAAACTTTCACCACAATATCATAAAAATCGATTATTCATCAAAAGTATCATAAAAATCAAAACTTTAACTTCTTACGTCACAAAATTCAAACTTTCATCACAAACATATAACAATTAAACTTTTCATCATATGCGACATAGAAATTCAAACTTTCTCACATATATCATAAAAATTAAAACTTTTAACACATAGAACATAAAAACTTAAATTTTCTTCACATATATCACATATTTGCAGAATTTAAATCACAATACACCTTATTAAAGTTTCTAACCCATATTCTAAATATACATGCCCTGATTTATCATATTAGTTCAATTATTATTAAATAGAACTATTGTCGTACATAGCGAGCCTCAAACGAATTATTGAGAAATACAATTTTTCAATTCATTTCACATTATAATATATATACTCCTGAAATGAAACACTCTCATCACCTCTTATCTTATTTCTTCGTTTTCACATTTTAATCAGAGTCGACAAGCTAAGAGCCTTTGTTTTGTTGACCCATTGTCCTGTAACTGCTAAACTTAACATTTTATGGGTAATCGTCAAAAAAATAAATACGAAAAGACACTCTAAAAAGGTCAATTTTAAAATTTGGCCAAATAAACTTGCCATAAATCCAAAATCTTATAAGTGGATTATATAATCATTGTTCACACAGTTGTTTTGGCGTCGATTTCACTTAAATCGGGCTTAAGAAGAATTGTGCAAAATAGTGGGTTCCATAAATGGAGATCAGATATTTTGTAGAGAAATTGAGAGGGCTAAAAATCTAAAAAAAAAGTATGTTATAATTAAAAACTCAATAAGAGAAATAACATACTAAAAAATTGGACAAAAATGGATAAAGTTTTTCAATTATTTCAAAAATAAAATTAACAATTATTTTTAACAATACTAACAATGAGTTATTGTCTTCTCTTTTATCAACAATGAGTCGTTGAAGTATTTCGTTCTTCCTACTCATTAAGTCAACTACTTAAGATAATTATAATTGTAGTCATACAAATTCAAACAATAAAATAACCAACTGGATTAAAGAAATATATTTATCTTACGACTACTCTAAACACTATACACAAATTCTCAACACCTAAAATATGAACACTTTCATATTCACATAATCATATATATATGCATTCAAATAACTAATTCAAAACTTGTCACCATAATTCTACATTCATTTCACAAATCAAACGATGACTATAAACATGTAACATATTCTTATAGCAATCCAACAACTCCAAATTTATCACAGTTAAGTTTTCTTTTGAATTAATCTTTATAACTTAACAAAAACGAAAAATAGATTTTTTAAGTAGTAGATAAGTTAAGTAACTACTTACTAGAAAGTACAACATGTTATTACTTACTAGAAAGTACAACACGTTATTAAGTCAAAATGAATCAAGAAAGCATTTATAACTCTTTTTAAAATCAATAATTTTTTTTTTTCTTTTAACCAAATCAATAAAGCTCTTAAAATTTTACCCGTAATTTAACCAAAAATAAAAAAATTCTTGAATATTTTTAATATATATTTTGAAAGAAAAATTAGTCCATATATATTTATATATATATAAAACAATAGAAAATTTTCCAACACATCAAAGCTTTCAAAATAGTTCTACAACAAGTCAAGACTTCTCAAAATTAATACTACAACAGATCTTCTACATTATATTAAAAACAACAAAACAGCACATGGTCAAACTTGATGTAAAATTTGGACTACTCTAATTTTTTAATTAAATCATCAGAATTTTATTTTTTGACAACAAAATCTACAACAGCATATCAAATCAAACGACACTAGTTAACAACAATCACAATATTTCTACTAAAGCAAACTTGAAATTGAAAACAAACATTTTTTACACAAAATCTAAATTTTAAACATAAAACATATAATTTAACAATCAAAATTTTGCGGCATTTAAGTCGTAATCTTAAATATAAAAAAACAAAAAGTTGGCAATTAAGTTAGCAATTAAAATAATTTCAAAACAATTAAAATTAACATAAATATGAACTAACAATTTCTGACACAACTAATAAATAAAAATTGTCGCTTTTAACTGTTAACATAAAGTAAGGAACCATAGCACTTTTTACAATTAAGAAGTTACACACAACATGATTCTTCAAGGGTAAGACAATGCAACACATCAATAAATCAAATAAAATTCAGAAAATTATGCAAACAATTTCAAAAAGTTATTGGTTACTTGTGTAAGGACTTTGAATACACCACCCACAATTGTTAAGCAACAATCAATAGATAGCAAACAACTTCACCAATTTGGTAGTAATTATTTCACAAGACATATATCATCATAGCAAAATATATAGCACCTAACACAATAATATTTGGTAAAAATCATTTAGTGAACATAATACACAATTGACACGACAAACATTCGACTAACAGTGAAACGGAACTTGACCCATTCAGTATGATTGGACAAATATGATTTGATACCACTATATGGCAGCACAAACCAAAATACTTTAATATAATATTTTTAAAATACTTTCAGAGGAAAATTCGCAATGGAGAGAAAATAACTTAAATAAGAGAGTAAAACTTCTTTTAAATTTCATTTTAAAAAATGTCAAATAATACTTTAATGTATCACATTCATACAAATAAAGATCACTAGTAAACTATTATTTTTTGAAAAATGCATCGTTAACATCCTAAACAAAAAACATAATAAATTATAAGATAATACTTGATTGTCAAAACTTTTATAAAAACGTATTTTTGCTCAAGACTCGATAAAATAAAATAGAAGACTCCCCACTGATCTCACTTATCAGGGCACGAATCACCAGCTGACAACCTGAAATGCATTTTCACAAACACGCACACTTAAACAACAAAAGGGTGAATTTCTAAATCATGTTGATAGTATAATATAAGTAAGGAGTACATGCAAATAATCAACACAAAGTCATATCAAACACATCACAGTATATCAAAACATTCAAGGATTATATACACATCAATCAAACGAGAGTACAATGCTATGCATGCTCTTAAAATCTATATGATCTGAACATTACCTACCACTAAAGCAACTTCCACAAAGAAAATCAATATCCCAATGGAGAAAATAAATCTACCACAAAGACAACTTCTACGAAGATGTATATGTCATGACATGATGATGTGTTATAAAAATCAAATATTCTCAATAACACATTAAGATAATGTCATAAACTTGAAAAATCACTTATACAAAATCATCACCTCATTCAAAAATCCCTAGGATCATACATCACATGTTCTTATCATGAAAATCATATATTCATAAATAACCATCATAAAAATCAAAGCTTTCACTTCACATATCATGAAGATCATACATTCATAAACAACTATCACAAAGATCAAAATTTTCACCACATATATCATGAAAATCATATATTCATAAACAACTATCACAAAGTTCATATCTGTCACAACACATATCCTGAAAATCAGATATTCATAAAAAGTATCATAAAAATCAAAACTTTAATCTCTTACATCACAAAACTTAAACTTTTATCACAAACATATAAAAATTAAACCTTTCATCATATGCTACATAAATGTTCAAGCTTTCTCACATATATCATAAAAATTAAAACTTTAAACATATAGAATATAAAAACTTAAACTTTCTTTGTATAAATCACACATTTGCAGAATTTAAATCACACAACACCTTATTAAAGTTTCTAATCCATATTTTAATTCTACAAGTTCCGATTTGTCATATTAGTTCAATTATTATTAAATAGGATTATGTCATACGTAATAAGCCCCAAATGAATTATTAAGAAATACGGTTTTCTCGTTCATCTCACATTATAATCTACTCATGAAATCAAATACTCTATCACCCCTTACCTTATGTCATTGATTTTACATGCTAATTCGAGTCCAGAAGCAAAGATCTTTTGTTATGTTGACCCCTCGTCCTTTAGTTGATCAAATTTGATATTTTATGGGTAAAAGTCAAAAAAAATAAATATGAGAAGACACTCTAAAAATGTCGATTTCTAAATTAGGTCAAATAAACTTAACATAAATCATAAACCTAATTAGTGGATAATATAGCCAATGTTGGCGCAAAATAGTCGGTTTCATAAACAGAGAAGTCGAGTATATTATTGTTAGAGAGTTCTTGACACCACATCTCAATCCAAAACCTTAAAGCATTAGTTATATGGATCACTACTTTTGCATATCTAACATATCCTCAATTTCTATTTGATGTGGGACTAACCACTCACACTTGAATTCCAACGGTTACAAAGAAATTAGGAGGACTAAAAATCTAAAAAAGTTTGTTATGATTACTAACTCGATAAGAGAAACAACATACTAAAATTTGGACAAAAATAAAGAAAATTTTTCTAGAAACTTATTGATTACTGATGTCGAATTTCTTTTATGTGACTTTTGCTTCGCTCTTTTCTCTTGAGCTGACTCCGATTCCTTCTTTAGTCACTATTCATCCCCTTTTCTATAGAATTAGGGATTAAAATTACTTTATATATATGACCCTCATGGCTCAAACCCATTAAATCTCTATTTTACTTATTTTATTCTTTTACTAATATTCTATTGATTTATTCTACCCACTCGCAATTAAATTATTATCTCTAAAATTCTTATGTTAAATTACTTTCATTCTTGGAAAATAATTAAAACAATCTTATAACCAAATATTGACACTCTATATTAACCATTAAATCTAATAAATATGTATAAAACAGATATATCATAACAAACATACATATAAACAAAATTAGACGTAATATTACTAATATTTCAAAATCAATATTTTACAAAAAAGATTAATTAAAGAAATTAATCTTTTATAAAATATCAATAATAATTAAAACTCTCATATTCATCATAACTATTACCATAATTATTATTAAAAAGAAATCAAAATATCCACATTAAAATATTTCCATCTATATTTTTTACAAGAAAATACTACCATCTTTAGAGAATAGTCAAAAAGATAAAATAAATAAACATAACATAAAAAATTTACATTAATTACTAAATCACATAAATATATACAAAATCATCATATCATAGCAACTATAAAAAAATAAAGGAAATTAATCACAATATTACTAATATTTCAAGATTATTATTTATAAAATCAATAATTCAGATAAGATATTGTTATAAGTAATCAAATATAAATGTGTTCATTCTTATCATTTCGTTAAATGCACACAAAAATATCTTCGCAAATACCAGTGCAAATATACACGTAAAGTCACCCAAAATCTTATTCTCTAAAATACTCACACTAAAATACCATTATTTTTAGAAAAATAAATAAAATAATTTAATCAAATATTTATAATTTATATTTGTGAGACCAATCACCATGTGTGTAGTATATGGTAATAAATTCATACATTTTAATAAAACAGAGGCAATTAATTTTAAATATCATAAGTATCATTACTTAAATGACTTGTAACTATATAAAAACATAGTTTACAAGTACTTTTTAGGGTACTAAGTAGATTACAATTACAACATTAATAAATATTAAAGTCTAAGGAATTATCCTCTAATACATATCAAAATTTTACATCATCTTAATTAAAAATACAATCTAAATATAAGGTCATCATCAGAGACTAGAATCCAGCCATTAACCCCTCTTATCTGCAACAATATATAAGAAAATAGGAGGGATAATAATCTCAATGATCTCTTGATAAGGGGAGGGACAGTTTGAAATATTTTTTTCAAAAACAATGAAAACTTAACAATAATAAGAAATGTTATATTAGCCATATGTCAAATATTTAACAATAGAAAAATGCATTATCTTTCTTCTCTTGATTTAGAAAAAGTTTCTAGTTTCATTTCCTTTTTTAATTAAGGAATAGTTTACTAATATTCATTTCTTTTATAAGGAAAAGCTTTATAGTCTTCATTTCCTTCTTAATTATGGAAAATCTTATTGATATTCATTTCCTTTATAAGGAAAAAATCCTCTAACCACCCAAATGTAGATAATCCAAATGGTTGGAGTCAATTGCAAATGTGGTATGGCCATGACCCAATTGGCATCACAATTGTTTTACCTTTACCCATTGTTTCATACCTAAAACAAAGCTAAAATGTCTCACACATGCACTTGGACAATGAATGTCTTGACTTAATGAACACAATACATATGTAATGTTATGTATGGAATGCATATTTCATCAATATGATTAATGCAACAGTTTAATCAAATGAGCATGGTATTATAACTAGAAAGGTAACTTAACTTCAATCATTCATCAAGAAAGTCATAGTTGGTTGTTCGTTTAAACTAGGTTATATCTTTTAAATTTCACATTCTGATCAAAAAGCTTGGACCAGAGGTTGACTCTGACTAGAGGAAGCTTGGATCAGAGGCAACATGACTAGAGGAATATTTTCTTATTAAAGACAACATGATCAGAGGATGCTTGGATCAGAGGCACACTTATCATAGGCAACATGATATGAGTCATTCTTGGATCAAAGGCAGCATGATTAGAGTCATACTTGGGGTGAGAGGCACCTAAGTCAGAGGAGAGTTTGGACCATAATCAGCTCAGTCAGAGGAAATCTTGTACTATAGGCAGCTTGATTATAGGAAAGCTTGGATCAGAGGCAACTTAATCAGAGAAAATATATATAGAGGCAACCAGACGAAAACAGAATCAGAGGCAGCCAAAGGAAACAAAATCAAAGGCAACCGATGAAACAGAAACAGAGGCCTCTAGAGGAAACATAATCAAATATTTGAACTTGAAACATGATTTGATAATGATAAATTTTCGAATTTTTTAATTAAATGTTAGTTTTTATGAGCTCAAAAGTTGTCATTATAAACATTAGACATATTAAAAACTAAAGTATTTTTATTATATCAATCAAAATTAAATTCATAAAAGATTACTAATATTAACACAATCATATGACATAGATTAATAACAAAATATGTAACATGAAAATCACATACGGGTGACGTGTCAATTTTGTACTAGATTCAAGTTTACTTTAATGAGATATTAAAAAAAAATAATAATCGTACAACATGTAATAGTAATGTTGTTTTCTATATGAAAAAAAAATCAAATATAAGTGTATCTATATGTAGAGATAGAAATAGGCTATGCCGTCCGTCAAAGGTCTATAATCTGACCTATTTATGGTCTGACTTATTTAATAAAAAGACTAGACTCAGACTATTTTTAAAGTCTATTTATTTAAATAGGTCAGACTCAAACTTATAAAAAAAAAAAACCTATTAGCCCTAACAGACCGGTCTATATATATTTTATTAATGTTATTTTTTATTATTATTATTATTTATTAATAATATTATTTCCTATTTTAAAGTCTATCAATTAGACAATCACTCAATAGTCGTTCCATATTCGGTAGTTGTTCCATATTTAGTAGTCGTTCAATTAGACAATCACTTAATAGTCGTTCCATATTTGTTTGAGGTAATAATTGATGTGTTTGTTTAGGAAAAAAAATCTATTTTTTGAAACCAAAAATCATTTTTTAGGATTTAAAGGGTGTTTGTTTTAGATTTTTTTAAAATTATTTTTTTTAGAAAAATCATTTTTTGTTTAATATATATAAATATGTAGAATTGGTATTGGTACGTGGAGAGTATCATGTGGTATAAGTAGAGCATTATGTAAATTGGTATGAATAGAACATATAGTTTAATATGTGTATAGGGATTAATTGTGGATTCATTTTGTTTTTTTTTCTTATTTTCTTGAAAGGTTGTTGTAGTTCAGACTTATTAGTTATTATTTTATTAGATTTGATTATAATTTTATTAGTTTCTCTTTTATATAAAGGCATAGTTTAACCTATTTAAAAAAATGTAAAATATAATATTTAAATGTTTTAATGTGAATAAGACTTTTAAATAGACTTTCAAACCAACTTTTAAAAAAGTCAGACCATACTGAAAAAAAGTCTATAATAAATCGTAGACTAGACTTATGCCTAAATAATTAATCGTATGTCAAACTTATATTTTTCAAAGCTTGATATAACCTATTCCAACTCCTATTTGTCCATAAAACCAAACGTGGAATATAGATTAGAATAACGAGTACTTCGCACTAAACCAATAATCATTAAATAGTATGTCACCCATATAAAATTGTGCTCACCCCGATTGCCTCTGCTGAGCCGTATATACCATAAAACACAAACAGAAACACAGTTTCTCTCTCTAAAATATATGTTTTACCCAAGAGCTTATTGTGCAAAAATATTCAGACATCTTTGACTCATGTGGGGCGTGAGAGAGGAGAGAGTGAGAAAATGTAGGGTTGTGAAAGATTAACATTTAACACATTTTAAACTATTAATTCTATTATTATTTTTTAGTGTGAATATATTTTTAGTCTTATAAATATAACAATATAAAACTGTTTTTAGTTTTAGTCTATGTATAAAATTTTATTTGAATTTTAATTTTGTAATATTAAAAAAAATTATTTTTAGTATCTAATATCTAAGTATACATTAAAAAAATGTCTGACAACTTTTTTTTTTATTATTAATGATAAAAAAATAATATGTGTAATAAAAATAAAATTCTTTTACTATTATATAAAAATAATAATAAATTACTATACTAAAATTTACACTCATTAAATAATATTGTTGACAAAATAATTTTTTAAATCAACAGTTAAATTGAAATTTAATATTATATAATTAATATCTATAAATTTTAATATTAATTTATTATTATTTTTATATAATCAATAAAGTCAATATTAATATCAACAATATAATTATATATAGCATTAATTGTGACTCACAATAGAAAGTTTCTTATGTGAGTCACGTGTCATTTTCTTGTTATTAAATTTTGTATGATTTGAATATAAAGATCATATTTATGTAATCATTTTACCCAAAACTTTTGACATTTTTCTAATTCTTATTAAAAATTTTGACGTATTTTTAAAGTTTTATATAAATTTTTTTTATAATTTTTTTTTAAATATGAAAATATATTTTATTATAAAAATATTATTAATTTATTTACTTGTGGTAGTTTTGACTTGGTCTACTCCACCAACTCATTACTCCACATACATCTCCTTAGTAAACTATTCTCCTTAATATATATCTTACTCTACTACTCATTTTGAGTGTGGGTACATATTTATGTAGTCTTTAAGATTTTGTTATCAGCTCTATTAAATCGGTTCTTACTTTTAAATAGCAAAATAATAATTTAAATTGACTTCATTGGTGTGAAGATATATGTAGTAATGCTGATTATAGCACAAATCTAAAAAATATTTTATAAATTTAAAGACTAAATTGAGATATTTATGTTTTCAGTAATCGAGAGTGTTATATAGAGACTATTTTAATTGCAAACATTTCACAATGAAGTTGAAAAATGTTTTATATAGTGAGAGATCAAATTAAAATATTCATAGTCTCAAATATTAGATAAGAGACCATTTTAGTGGTTTATCCAAAGAAAATAAGTGAGAAATTGGTAAAATAACTTAAGCAAGTATTAAAATTATAAATACTTATAAATTAATGATGTGCATGCATGTGTATATAATATTAAATATTGATATCTATTATTTATTATAATATATTAAAATATATTTGAAACCATTTATTTGATATTTAATCACATTTTATGCTGCATAATTCTATTTTTGTCACCTAATTTATTTGTTTAGTTGTTATAACTATAATTTATTCTCTTTTTATTCTTCATATACTACACAATTTCATTTTATAAAAAAAAAAATAATTTATAAAAAAAATTAATAATAGCTCATAATACAATAAACGTTTCTCTATTATTTATTTATTATTTATTAAATGTGAATTGATTTCGTAATAGTTTTCAATTTAAGTCCAAATATCTTTTTTTGTCTTGGTTGAACCAAGATTCAAAAAAACATGATACCACAACCTCAAGACATGAACCATTGTTTATGTAACACCCTAATTTTTAACAGCACGAGTTCATTTTTTAAATAAAAAAACAATTTAATAAAATAATATGTCGTAACACAAAACGACAAGAATCATAACTAATTACATCATATATACAAACCAGCTAAAATAGTTTTTGAGACGATAATCCAAAGTATACAAATAGAAAATACATCGGGACTATGAGACCTATCAAACATCGCTCATACCCCTGAGGTGTTCTCGACAGACACCTGCACATAAGTACTGCTCCAAGAATGTTATCTCCCCCATGATCACGTAAAAAAAACGGAACATGGACACACCAAAAAAAAGTCAACTGTCAGAGAATATCATATGTACAATCATCCCAAAATAAAATAAGTACAACCACCAAAAGAAAGACACTAAGGCCCTATACAACAAAAACTAATCTAATCATCTACTAGCAACTACAATAATAAGGGTGACCTCTACACACTGCACAAGTCCAATCTGACACAATATCTCTCTTTGAAGTAACTTATTCCTCCTCACCAGCAATGGAGGGATCAGTCTCCTCAGAGGTCAGGTCGACCCACAAGATAAATGGCTTCGCCGGCGCAGGAATCTCAAAACAGCTCACTACCAAAAGTGGGAGCTCTGACTCGACCAATATATGTAGCCCTGCTTGAGATGGGGTCGTATGCCCAAGCAGCCGGCAAGTGTCAGTCAGGAAAGTCTAACGACGTTTCCGTCGTCAAGGTAACAGTCGGTTGAACGAACTTGGGTATCATCTAAGGGAAAAGCCCAATTTCCACAATAATGTAAAGGGTCGCCAACCAAAATTAACAAATAACATTTAACAATTACAACATGATAACAAACAATAATAGAGTATGTATATACAGTTATCATATTACAACAAACATGACGCGTGTGTCAAACACCTTAATACAATGCTTATATGTCAATGCACATTATTCCGGAATTTCCAAACCCTCCTCGAGGGGCGTAAATCATAAATGTACCGCATCTCACAGACCAATACTAATTATCGAGTTGCCACCTATCACAGATCAGTACGATTTACTAGAGTGTAGTCTATCACAGACCTACA
>NC_021166.2:22216774-22217562 GCF_000331145.2 Cicer arietinum
AAGTCCTCGTAAGGATAAGATGGAAAAATCAGTTCATGATTACAAACTGGTTCACCCAAAGATGGCTACGTCCAGTCCTCACACCCTTGTGAGATTTCACTAACTTTCAAACAGATCGATCCTCAACCCGAGGATGATTACAAACTGTGTATTATCAAGCTTCACCAAGCTTACAATCAATTTTCAAATATTTCCAAGCTTCACTCACTAGGAAATTACATAGTAGAATGAGAGTGATTGATACTTAATACTTTCTCAAAGGATATACAAAGATATAGTGTAGGATCAAAGAAAGTAATAAGGGAGGATGTGATTTGCTTCTTGAAAGCTTTAAGATGCTTGATCTTTTTATGCAAGTGTGTTGTGTCTTCCAATGGAGAGCTTGTATGCATTTTATAGAGATCCAAGCCCTTGATGACCGTTGGAGCTCATTTTCAAAGGATCCAAGGTTTTTATCATAATTACAGAACTGCCACTCAGCTTGTTAGGCTTAGGCAGATCCCATCCTCACGCAGCATAGCTTTGATCTTGACATGTCCTTGCTTTTTCTCTTTAATCAGAGTGCAAGGCTGTTTCTGAGCTGCATTTTTCGAAGACTTTAAGGTCTAGGTTGGCTTCACCTTTTGAGGTGATGTGGACAAGAGAGAAAAAACCACTTTATGACATAGGACTGTCATACTCAGTCCGAGGATCAGATCTGGCAGCAACATGTGATCTTCCATTTATGGCTTGTTTCAAGTTGTCTTTTGTTAACTTGACTTCTTCATGTAGTAAAACGTGCAAGCCCA
>NC_021166.2:22217711-22293769 GCF_000331145.2 Cicer arietinum
TTTTTCTCTTTAATCAGAGTGCAAGGCTGTTTCTGAGCTGCATTTTTCGAAGACTTTAAGGTCTAGGTTGGCTTCATCTTTTGAGGTGATGTTGACAAGAGAGAAAAAGCCATCCTATGACATAGGACTGTCATACTCAGTCCGAGGATCAGATTTGGCAGCAACATGTGATCTTCCATTTTTGGCTTGTTTCAAGTTGCCTTTTGTTAACTTGACTTCTTTATGAATTAAAACGTGCAAGCCCATTAAATGTTCAGACTTTAGCCTTTGCACATGCTTGATAGGTTGCTTTCACTTTTGCTGGCCTATCCTCTGCCTATTCTGCCATCCCCTGCATACTAGATCTAGCCATATTAATCTTTTTCTTTTGACCTTTTGACTCTTAATTTTAAATGCTTTGTTTATTCATGTTTGACATTGTTATGCATTTGAATAAACACATTTTTTTTGGTGAGAGATCAGATTGTCCAAATCTGGAGTTTTTCAAATTGCAGCCCATCCTCACGTTTGCAGCAATTTCCATCCTCACGTGGGTTTTCCATCCTCAGGCCAAAATCACATTTTCCTTCTTTTTGCCTTAATGATTAATAACCTATTATCTTATATGAATATACTCAAGAGCACATGTTAGTCATTAACCATAATCATAATCTCTTAAGTAATTTTGTTATCATTAAAATCATTTGAGAGATTTTGTCTCAACACACACAAAAGATATCAATAAATATTTTTTCTAGTTTCAAGGTTATAACTCTTTGAAATAGTTTCATTCCTTTCAAAATATATTAAATATTTTATTTTTCTTTTCTCATCAACAAAGCTTGTATTTTAATTCATGAAACTTGGAATCTTTTTAAAAAAAATGAAATTATAACTCAAGACTTTAACATTACTTAATAAACTTGAAACTTTAATTAAAATCATGCAAACTTTTTTTAAAAATTGAAAGTATACATATAATAACTTGAAATAACAATTCACTAATTTTCCTTAAAACACCAGTTCAAATATTTGATAACCACATGTGTACATTATTGATCACCAATCATAACAACTATTTTTGGAAATCATAAACTAAGAAAAGTCATTTTTCTTTAATCACCACAACAACGCTAAATTAATTCACAAAATAAAAAAAAATTCAACATAAAATACACTAAAATTGCATAAATTAGAGTTTAGAAAATTCACGGTCTTAAGTTTACGTTAACTTCTTCTCCAATTTGAGAATAACAAAATTTCTTTATATTCATTTGAGTAACTAACTTTGGTATATTTTTCTCCTTCATGACCATCTTCTTCTTCCACAGAGAATTGCTAGCCACTGGAAATGCGTGTTCCACTTTATGCATAATATTTAGTTAAATAATTTTTGTGTTATCTTTCTTTTATAATATCAATGATAAAAAAAATTTATTTATTTAATTTATGCCAATGTCAATTATTGATGTTTCATTCAACAAACCATACATTTTGCCTCCTTTCAATCACTCTTATTAGTTCATTTGCTCTTCTTTTTTTAAATCATAAGATCTTGATAGTTCATAGTTTCCATCATTCAAAGTAGATCTATTGTTATAATGCATTTTTTTAGTACAATAAATCAACTAGTCAATAGTTAGAATTAACACAATTCTTGGAAAATTAAAGTTCTTACAGTAATTAAGGAACAATTATAACAACACATTTGTCTATAAGATAATTTGAAACCTCTAACCATGTTTTTAACTTTACATTCTCCAAATCAAATTTCAATATTTCCTTTGCTATTATAATTGAATCATGAGTGACATTATATTTGTTGCTTTTGACTCATATAACTCAACAAAAAAGATCTGACACAAGAGACATGTGAGCTGACGATGAATAGATGGAGGCTACAAATTATATTTTAACCAAATATTTTAGATTTGTCACAAATTTATAAATTGTTATTCCATTCTGACAAGTCAAGTTCACGAGTAAACAATTATTTCTTCAATCTCATTTTAAATACCTCATTTGTCATTTTTTTTTTTTGTCTTAAATTATTTATCATTTTACAATACCAATACTATATTAATTACTTTTTACCACTAATACTCTCATTTATTATATTTCAACTCATCAAATGTTTTCGCTAATTGCAATTAATAAAAACATTTGAGTAAATGAAACATTTTAACATTGAAATCAAATCAACTAATCATTTTATAAATAATTGTACACACTTCAAATGTGATATTTAAAGTGAGACGGAGGAAGTACCTATCTTGAAGATGGATATTGCTTTTCACACTAATACAATGAAAACAAAATATCTACCGGTTCTAGAATTATTCTATTTTAAATGCACATATTTTCATAATTGAAATTAATTAATGTCTTTTTTAATATGCACTTATGTTATACAATTGTTTTAGTTCAAACTTTTTCCTTTAAAATAGCCTATTATCGTAGAAAGAAAAGTAATTACTACTATCAATTCAAAGCATTTAACCATTATTTAATTTCTTTAGTTGTCTTATGAATTTTATATATGCTATTGTCACTTTTAATATTTTTTCAAGTTATTCTTTTGTGACGTAACTAGTACTTTAGTGTCAATTTTCTTCCATATAATTCATACATCTAATTCATACATCTATTACAAATAAAACTATGGAAAATAAAATTGTAAATACAACTATTGTGTTTGATTTGATATCTAAGTCATTGCATTTATGTTACTAAGATATAAAGTTTGTTTAATAATAGTGTTAGTTCACGAAGCAAAATAAAAAATGAGACTTATAAATGATTAATTATAAATGAGACTTATAAATGATTAATTATAAATGAGACTTATAAATTATATATATCATATAATTTCTAATAGTTACTAATTTTTAAAAAATAAATCTCAAGAAACCTGTGCACAACGTGCGAGTTCAAATCTAGTTTAATTATTAAGCGAAATAACTTATTACATCATTATTTTTGGAGTCAATGAATCTACACTTATATATATATTATAAATTTTTATGCACATCTATTTGATATTGGTTGTCAATATATTTTTATTTTATCAATTTAACCAAAATCTATAAAAAAAGCTTTTACTTTGATCTTATCCATTAAACATTTAATTTACTGTTTTTATTAATACTTGAATACTAGTTTTAGTTCTCGAGAAACACCGTAAAATCTAATTTAATTTCTAAGAAAAATAACTTTCTTTATCTTAAAAACCATTATAAAAAATTGATTTAAAAGGAGATATTTAACAACAATTTAAAAATAACAATTTGTTCCTTAAAATATCTGAAAATTCCTATATAATTTAATCTGGATAGTTCATGTGAACTAATGCAGTTTTTTTCATTCAATTTATCTTAATCGATTTATTCAAATTATTTTAGTTTATTCACTTGGTTTCCTTAAGCACATTTGCATCTTGAGATTAATTTTTATTGGTACATAAGTTTATTTTGAAATCCCGTAAAAAAAGTTCATTTTGAGATGAGTATGATTGTCAAATAGTATTTGTTTCTTAATTAAAGGAACATTATATAATATTTATAAATCTATTATCAATAAAAGACAAGAAATAATTATAAAAAATACAAAATTTATTTTTATTTAATTTTTTTATCACATTATTATTTAAGGGTAAACAAGTAAATTAAAGAAAAGAAATAACTATTAAGAAAATTGTTGTTGCGCGAAATTCTTCAAGTATACGGATTTGTCAAGTAGTAGTATAGTATATAAGATTATCGTATTCATGGAGATTAATTTAACAACTAATAAAAAGATTTTATGTTATTTAAACTAATAAAAATTATTATTGATTTGCGATAGTGAAAATGTAACGATAGCATAAAATTTATAAAAAGAGTATATAACAACCCAACTTTGTATTAATGAAAAGTAAACTTAGGGTCATGGTTTCACTTATAATATCAATACCTCAAGTCTTAGTTTTATATAAATTCTTATTTATTTTCTCAATTATCAATACCTCTTTAAAAGTATTAACAAATATTCGTTATTCAATTTAATATTCTTTTTTCTAGATTAATTCTTTGATTGATCATACAAAAAATATAATTAAGAGAAAGCATAAAGAATTAAGAGGTTGAATGATTGAAATATTAGTATTTATGTTTCATCATACAAGAATCATAATCTCAATTATCCTATAGATCTACTAATTAAGTGTAGTTGGTCACTAGTCAATTGATTGATTAAAGCAAGCAAAAGTTGGTCACCCCAAACATGTAAATAAAACAATAGAATAATTTAATTGACATAAACAATATAGATCTAAAATAAAATTAGAATTTAAAATTAAGACATGGTACAAAGGTATCTTAATCACAAGATTCACCAAAGGCCCTAGAAGAGAGATTAATTACTCATTGACATATAGAAAATAAAGTAAATAATAGAAATATTCATTGTAGTACCTCAATTTTATCCGGCTAATCATAAAACATTTTCCAGTTGTAGCATTCGCTTCTTCCTCTGATTTTGTTTCTGCCTCTGGTGGTATCATCTAGTTTTGCCTTTATTTCCGTTTCTGCCTCTGGTGGTATCATCTACTTCTGCCACTGATTTTGTTTCCGCCTCTGGTGATCCTCTAGTTACGCTTTTGTTTCTATTTCTGCCTCTGGTGGTATCATTTGGTTCTGCCTCTTGTAAGAACATAGGTGCACCTAAGAGGGGGTGAATTAGGTGTTTAGAAATTTTCTTGTTTTCAGAGATTTAGTGATCGATTTTTCTGATTAAGATAGTGTATGACAAAAATAAATGGCAGAAAAATAATGAACACATTGGTATTATCCTGGTTCCCTTATGACCAAGGGTACATCTAGTCCTCTTGTACACCACAAGAGATTTTTCCACTATTGTTAGAATATGTACAAATCCTACCCTATGATATCTGTTACCAATTTCTAACACACTTCCTAAGATAGCACACCACTATCTTATATTACAATATTTAAAGAAAACACACTACTTTCTTTAAATACAATACAATAACTTTAATAATTTTTTAACAAATGTTCTTGACTAAGAATCTGAGTATAATAGTTGTACAATGATATCAATCCAATAATATTTCAAGTATACTAGATAACCTTTCTCAATGATGTGAAAACGTAGTGCAAATACTTGAAATATGAAAAATAACTTTGAGAATATTTCAGAAAATTGTTCAAAGTTTGGTAGTTGGATTGATTATGTTTAAACTGAAGTTATGGGGTATTTATACTCCATAGACATCACTTCAGATCAGTGACCATCGTTCATAGAGGTTTGATGAACAAATCCAATGATCCAAAACCATTTCAGAAATGAAAAATTGCATTGTTTCCAGTTGTATTCGGCTATAGCTTGTGTATAGTCGAATACACCTCTGTAACGTTCACTTTTTTTTTCAAAATTTTAACATCGTATTCGAATACGAAACCTTGTTTTCGAATACAATTGAGTGAATTTTTCAACTGACTTGTTGTTGTATTCGACTACACCAGGTTGTAGTCGAATACAAATGTCCAGTCTTAGCTACTAACTTAGCACTTGTATTCGACTACACCATTTCGTAGTCGAATATAGATGTTCAGTTTTAGCTACTGACTTATCACCTGTATTCGGCTACAATATGTTGTATTAGAATACGACATTGCATTTTGTCAAAAACTTTATTTTCAAACATTGTTTATGCATTTTTGACATATGAAAATCTTTTTTATGCATATGCTAAGATGAAAGGTTCTCGTGTACATTTGAAATATAATAATAATAGATTGCATCATGTACCTTTTTTACATTTATAAAAATTCTAGTATGTTTGACCATAGTTGAATTTGATTATTTGGCTTCTTTTTGAGCTTGCAACTTTGATCACATTCCTTGGTCTTTGTCTTCATAAAAAACACGTGTTTTACACCTCTGATTCTGTTTCTGCCTCTGATTCCGTTTATGCCTCTGGTGGTATCCTCTAGTTATGCCTCTGATTATGTTTCTAGCTATGATGGTATCATCTGGTTCTGCCTATGATTTTGTTTTTGCATCTGGTTCTATTTATGCCTCTAATTTTGTTTTTGCCTCTAGTGGTATCCTCTAGTTCTGCCTCTGTTTCCATTTCTGCATCTAATTTTGTTTCTACCTCTGATAGTATCCTTTGATTCTACCTCTGGTGGTATTCTCTGGTTTTGCCTCTGATTATGTTGTTTCGTTTCTGCCTCTGGTGGTATCCTCTGATTTTGGTTCTGCCTCTGATTTTATTTATGCCTCTGGTTCCATTTATGTCTCTGGTGATATCCTCTGATTCTGTTTCTACCTCTGGTTCGGCCTCTGGTGATATCCTTTGGTTCTATCTCTGGTGGTATCCTTTGATTATGTTTCTGCCTCTGGTGATTTTTTTTATTTTTTATTTTTTATCTTTTTTGTTTTGTTTTTGGGTAGCAATTAGCACTTTCTTCCGTCTTTTCATCCTCCTTATTTTTCATCTTTATAGCTGCACACACCATCTTTAATAAAATGAACATTCATGTTATTCAAAATCAATGTGACTAAAAGGTTGGTTGAAATATTACATTTTGCCAAGCTTAGTTTTAAGACGTCTGAGTTACGACAACTTGACGGTCTTAAGTTCTAAATAACAATTATCCTTTTAATAAAATAAGACCAACTGAGATGCGACATCTTGTCAGTGATAGTTCAAGACGCTTGAGTTGTGACAACTTGGTGATATTAAACTTTCTTAACCAAATCCAAATAAATAACCAAACTTTCTCATCAAAATTAATTTATTGAAACCGAACGCATTTTCTTTAAAAAGCAATCAACACATCCGCATTTTCTACCCAAGAACTATGTAGCTTTGATTTTTTCATGACACCGGAAGATATATAGGAGCAAGATCACACTCTTGTCAAATACAGTAATAAAAAATTCTTTTTTTCCTCTCTTTCTTAAGCACACATTTATTTCAAAATCATATTAAATATTTAATAGTAAGGAGAAATGAATATATTTAAGTTAATATTAATTTTGCATAATTAATTATAGATAACCGTATTTTTAACAGATGTTGTATGGTGTTAATACCTTCTCAACACATAATCGACTCCAAATTCAAAATTTGGTTTCAAATATCATTTTTTTTTCCCTATTTTTAAGGGGTTTCTCAATATTTTCCGAATTTTAAAATAAATTTTGGTGAAAATTCAATTGAATTCGAGAACACACTCAAATTTTAGGTGGTGACATTCATCAATTAAAGGACAAATAAATAAAATCCTTAAAGAGTATGATTTTTTTCTTCAAAATTTGAGACATTTTACTCGAGCTCCAACACTCATAAATTTCCAAGTTGTTTCTCCTTATTTTCTCTTTGTCTAATCTTTTTTATTAAGTTTTAAAATTTTAAAATAATAATAATAATATGTATCCCATGCAAGGCATCTTACACTAGTATACTGGAGGAGATATACATGGTGAATATAAGTTGGCTGTACCCTTCCCTTAAAAAAGTAACTATTTACATGTTTTTCTTTACGACATTTACATGTTACCATTTATATTTTGTTTCTTTAGACTTAACATTTATATTTTGTCATAGGCAATTTGATATAGTTAAAAATGTGTCAAACGACAAAGCACAGCACGTTGCATTATTTCACATTATGTTATTATATACTGAAGTTCGAACATAAATAGCAAACTGAACTCATGGGCCCGTTGGTTTCCGTCATGGTATCAGGTCCTGCTTCATCAAGTGTCTTGAGTTCTACTCCCAAATCAAGTACATGATTAACCAGGCTCTGATACCATGATAAATTAATCCTATGGTCTTTAAAGAGTGATATCTTTTAGCAATTAATTTTTTTACACTGTTGCATTTTGCTGTCTGTACCCACAAAAAACACATTATTTTGCTGTATATAAATTATTAAAGATGTATACAAATTAAATAATTAAAAGCATTTGCAACTAGTACAATCAGTTGGATCTAGCAAATCAATTTATTACCAGCCTCATATACATTCCAAATTAATAAATTAAAGTCAAGAACTGACAGGAACCAAATTCGTTTTTCCCTATAGAATAGTGGACAGTCTAGAAATCCATACCCCAAATTGATAACAACAATTAACATATATAAATAAATATAAATACATTTGAATTGAATTTATGGTCTTCGATTAAACTTAGAAAAATCTGGGGGCCTACGCTGCATATATGCAGCTTTTCCTTCATTTGCTTCCTCAGTACCATAAAATATTAAGGTTGCATTTCCACCAATCTCCTATAATTGAGATAAATACAAATTAAAGTATGCACACATATGTACCAACAAGGAAAGGGTTAAAATAAAATACCAAGTTGGATCAAAATCACATTGGTATGAAGGAAAATATATATATCATTGCAAATCATTTGGTATAGTTAGAATAATTATCTTTCTTGTTGCAAAAATATATAGCAAAACAAATTAATTGTCGTAAATAACTATTAACTTACTAGATTTTGTTTATATAAAAAAATGAATGGTGATATACCTGAAGTCCAGCATGCCCATCATCCACTGCATTAAGAGCTGCCTTGAGAACCCGAATCGCAGTCGGGCTGTTCCGGAGTATCTCTCGACACCATTTAATTGTTTCTTTCTCTAAATTCTCTAGCTAGATCAAAATCAAAACATTGCATTAATTATAATAATTATGAGCTTGATGTTACAACATGTGTCATTCTGCTAATGTTTTTAGTAACTTGTTACATTTTTTAAGTGACTAGTAAAAACAATGTATGACAAATTAATTACATTTCAAATTCGATGCAGTATATTGACAATGAATGCAGAATGAAGCAAAAAGAGAAACTAAAATTAAAGATATGAGAATTCCTTGAGATGAAAATAGCTTACTGGTACAACAGTATTGATAAGGCCCATTTTCTCTGCTTCAACAGCAGTATAGAACCTTGCTAGGAACCACATTTCCCGCGCTTTTTTCGGACCTACCTGTATAAAAGAAGGATGATTTTTATCTTTTGGATTGAAAACGAAAACATCAAAATGTTACAAAATATATAGGATTTTAGTTTAATTCTCACCAAACGTGACATGATTGAACTTCCATAACCAGCATCAAAGCTCCCAACCTTTATAGGTACAAAGACATAAGGCATTACAAAAGAGGAAGAGAGGTTGCAAATGACTTTCACATTTATAATTTATAATGAAATATCTTATTGATTACATGTTTGATCAGAGTACAAATGTTAAAATGATTGAAGCACCTTAGGACCAGTTTGGCCAAAGATAGCATTATCTGCTGCGATTGTTAGATCACAAACCATATGCAATACATGCCCTCCTCCAACAGCATACCCTGCTACCTGTTTTAACGTTAGCCCAAAGTCTCAAGTACGTAGCTCGGTTACTAAGTTAAGAGATACCAAAGAAGTTATAAGTAGGAGGTCTAGAGTTTTAACCCTGGAAACTAACATAACTATTAACTTACTAACATTTAACAATAAGAAAAACGAAGATGTAAACTGTAAAGAGGTAAGGAGAGTACCATTGCAATTACTGGTTTTGGAAGGCGGCGAATCTGCACCTGCAATAAGAGAAAACAATGAAGATTAAAAGTAGAAGAATAACAAAGGGACAAGTGGTTTTTTCAACAACTTGAATTGAAAAATTTCTCATTACAAATCATGGAAACAACATTATACTGGAAAACATAAAAGATTCATGCTCCATTGAAATGAATGCCTCACACCGATAAAATTTAACAATATGAAAGTGATTGAATGTAAACTATATGTGCCTGTGACAAACAGTGACACATACATGTTAGACATTGAACATGCCTTTCGATCTGAAGTGTGGATACTACATAGAAATCGGGATTGAATTGATATATACCTGCAAGTCTAACACATTAAGGCGACCAATATTTTCATGATCAGAATAACCATCTTCAGTCCTCAAGGCCTGATCACCACCACTACAAAATGCCTTGGTTCCCTACAACATCAATATGTCAATAAAATCAATCAATTCTCACTAGGGATAAGTTGTGAGTTAGTGACAACTACATGGTCAAATCACAAATATATGTTTATAATCATACTGAAAGCATCATGATTAAGAAACAATAATTGTTTCCATCAAGTTCAGTCAATTGCTGATAAAATAAAACCAATGGAAAATCCAAATTGACTTGAACCAAACATTGTAATAATCAGTTAAAGGAATGTTTGAAATCACATAACAAGTGAATGGTGAAATAGTTGTATGATGATGATTTTATTAACAAGTTGCAATTAATCCATTTCTTCTGACTCTGATATATTGCATCAACATTCCCTTTAATAAATTTTACAAAACAATAGAAAAAAAGGGTGGTAGATACACAAGTATACCTTTCCAGTGAGAATGATGACACCAACAGAGGGATCATCCCTAGCATCATTGAAGGCACGGATAAGCTCCTTTACCGTGTGAGGCCTAAAGGCATTCCTTCTCTCTGGTCTATTAATACTAATCTGCAACATTTTCAAAATTGGGAAAAAAAAAGGGTAAACCCATAGTTTCTCAAAATTTTGAGCAAAAATATAATTCAATATTTCTTCAACTTAGTCATCATTTGAATAAACAACTTAATTAAGCATTTACTATATAAGTACTTAATATCTTTATAACAAAAGATACGATAAATTCAATTTATTTTCATATAAGCTATTACGAAGGCCTTATAGAAATAAGCTGAAAAATACTTATGGACATGTTATACTATAATTTGTTTTTATAAGCTCTCTCAAATAGTCTCACAAATACTTATGGTAGTAGGTAAACACAATCTGTATTATGCAAAAATTTGTCTCTTAAGTCTGTGCTATATATGAAAATGCTAAGTACTAACAAAACTAATTTTTATAACAGAATTGATTTGCCTATACTTTAGAGATTACAATCATTTTTTAAATACTTTATTTAGGAAGTAACGTCTAAATAGGAGAAGTAGCATTTAAACTAAACTAAATTCAACAGAGTAATCATTCAATTTAGTTTCTAAACTATGAGTGCCTTTTCCATTTGCCATGTGAACTATAAAAATGTAATTAAATAGCCCCTAAACTATACACTAGTTTATATCTTATGCAACATTCAACACATATTGACGAAATTGAAAATACATTCTTCAATATTTAGTAAAAAAAAATGAAGGTGAAAGAAAAAGGAAAATGAAAGAACCTTGGCTATTCCTTCACCAACAGCTTTCTCGTAAACAATATCAGTGAAGTCCTTTCCAAAGTCATCAAAAGCAACCTTCCAAACGACGTCGTGAGAGGAAACATCACCATGAACACGTTGGTAGCTATCATTATTATTCCTAGAACTAGAAGTGTTGGATAAAGCAATTAGTTGATGTGGTGATGTTGTTGGAGAGGAAAGGAGGTGGTTGGTTAGAGAGGCGAATCTCCTCGTCGCGGTTTCAATGTGTTTGTTGTCTGCCATTGGAGCTATGAGTTTATGCACCAATGGCATTGAAGATGGTGGTGATTCCTTCTGCTTTTTTTTTTAAATTTTTTATTATTCATTCATCGGAGGGAATTGTTGCTGCAATTCACTTGTGTTGTAGGATTTGGATAAGATAAGGTGAAATAGTACTTGTTTAAAGTTGAATTCACCGTTAAAAATATATTTTTGCTGGTTACATCGCCTATTTTTACTGAAGTTACATCACCTTTTTCCCAGATAAGATTTTCTCAAGTTCTTTCTGTTTTATAGATACAAATAAGTTAAAAAGTAGATTAGTCTAACTATCATTATTATTATTTTCTTTTCTTTTCTTTAAATTCATCATAAATAGAAAGAAATAGGAAGATCTTATCTCCCTTTTCTTTAGTTAGTCAATTTAAAATAAAATTTATTTTCGTTATTTGTAATTTTAGTCCCATGATTTTTACTATTTAATAAAATTGATTCTCTTATTTTATAATCCTAACATTTTTTATCGTTTATTATGATTTTTTTAATTAAAAAATGTGACAGGTTTTAAATAATCTAACATGTGATAAGAGGATGTAAAATAATTAATATTCATTAAATTACAATAAAAAATTTTAAAATCTTCAATTTCAACTTTAGAAATTTTTTATTTTTGCAATTTAATTAATTTCATATTTAATTAACTTCATGAAATGTATGTCACGTCATTTAAAATATGTCAAGTCGAAATTTTTTATTTAAAAAATACGAGGGATGTACCAAAATGTCAACTTTTAAAATAAGAAGATCAATTTCGTGAATCGATAAAAATAGAGACACTAAAACTATAATTAAATTTAAAAAATATAAGAGTGAATATATGTTCTTTACGGCAAATTAAGAAACTTAGTTTACAAATGTCTGCGTGAATTCAATTTGCGGATCTTTATGCAAATACAATTTTAGAGATTTACAAAATACGCAGATGAATATGTGACATTTACATTAACTAATTTTGCAGATATTTATGCAACCTCAATTTATTGATTTTAGAAAATATGAGATATGGCAAGGTCCTTGCACTTATTAATTAAGTTCTATTTACATGACAAGTAATGCAATCTTTTAAATTTACAAAACAACACATCAGTCCATAAATTATTGAATGTCGATCAATTTAGGCGCTCCACCAAAATATTTCAATTACATTTTCTTAATTTTATAATTTTTTTTGTTTGGATAAAATAATTATTTAAAGTTTAATCATTTTTATAAGTTTCAAAATATTTAGAACAAAATTAAAAATTGGGTCAAACTAAAATTTTACAAAAATTAAATAAATCATGGGAACTATATGCAAAATTTAAAATATATAGAGAGACAAAATTGTAAATTTTGGAAAAATAAAATTGTAGGGTTCATATATTATTAGAAAGATAAAGAGAGAATTTAAATTTTTAGTTTTTAGATTGTATTTTATAATCCTTAAACTTAGCTTTAATAACTTATAAAATTACTTCCTTTCCAAAATGCTCTAAATTTACCATACCCTTATTTGTTAGTTATACTTATAGAATTAAAATGACCAAACTATACTTGTTGTAAAATCAAATTCACTTAATTCTACCAAAACTTTCTCCTCTCATCTTCTCCTTTATTTTTTTTTTTATACCATGTGTTTTATGTTAATTCCTGTTTGTTATATGTTAATTTGATGGTGTCAGTTTTTCTTTTATGCATTTTTGTTCATGTGTTTTATGTGTATCCATTTTTTTATTTTTAGAGCATTATGTATTGTGTTGTTAGGGATGTACCTAATCTGAATTTGTGTAATCTTACGTGAATAGCTCACGTAAATTTTTAAAATCTTTGTTCAAAACGTGAATTAAAATCACACACATGAACTAGATACACGTAAATATACGAAATTTGAGATTGTGTATGGTTATTTGACTCCAATTCATGTAATTTGTACAAAATAAAAATCCTACATTAAGTGGTTTGGCATACGTTTATGCAATTTCATTTTGTGTATGTGCACGCAATCCAAATTTATGTATTTTTATGCAGTTTCAATTTGTGTATGTATACCAGTTATAAATTCTTAAACTATAGATCGTAAGTGAACATATATTGCACACATTTATCTAAACTAAATTATTAAGTTATAGTTCGTAAGTAAACACATATCGTGTATATTTATATAAACTAAGTTTACATAAATTCTATTTTATTAAAACACATGTGAGTTGAATTCAAGTAAAATTTCCAAAATTCAAAAAGGAAAAAAAAAACGTAAAACGTATTTAGACATATAACATCCCTTGGTGGAAATTGTCTTGTTCAAATTCCTTTATAATTATATGGGGTGAGATACAAGGTGAATGATGAAATGATATTATAGGTATTTAATTTTTTTTTTTTTAAATATTAAGAGGGTATAACTAGTAAATAAGAGGGTGTAACCAGAGTCGGCCAAAGCTAATAAAGCTAGGGTTTTAAGTCTCCGAAAAATAATTAATTTTTTTTATATATATTTAAGGCCTAAAAAAATATAAATCGTAAGTAAAGGTTTGACAATTATAGAAAGATACAATCACTAACATATTTGATAAAAATATTTTATATCTTATAAAAAAAAAGAAATATAAAATTTAAATTAAATAAAATTATAATCAAATATTGTTATTAGTATTAGAAAAACATCTATTTTTTCGATCAAAATTTTACTTTAAAATTTGTTTTATTATTCAATAAATAAGTGTTTAACCGACTTAGGTATAACTAACAAAATTGTTAAATTTATTATTCCAACTAATTAATATGTTTTTATTAAAACTGATTAATATATATTGCAGATATAGAATATCTCAATTCATGATAAAGTTGAATATACGTTCTTTTAATGAATACTTTTCTTATTTTAAACATTTTGAATGAATTTTTCTATAAAAAAAAAAAATCGAGTTACCCTAAACAAACTTCAGATAAATTATATTATGCTCAAAAAGTGAAGTTCACCCTAAAAAAGGTTGAGCACGCACGCTTACACCCTTGTTATGTCCAGAGAAAGAGAGGTGGAGAATCAGCTGCACCCTTATCTCTACAAATCAAAACAGGTAAAACAAACTCTATCTATTTCTTGCCAAATTTGTACAACCGTTTCTATATCGTATATCCTCTCATATCAGAGTTAGTTATCATTTCATTTGAAGCTTTACTCTATTTTAATTGTTAGCCTAGTGAAGCTTTGTTTATAATTAGATTGGACACTATTTACAATACACACAACTTGTATTCAGGTTGATTAGTTGAAGGGATTAGAAGTAATTATTAGGTTCATAGCTAAATTAATACATTTACAAAAACATCCTTATTAATCGTAGCTAGGGGAGTTAAGTGGAGTGAAATTCAATAGATAAAATAAGGGTATATTAGTGAAAAATAATAATAAATGTTGTATTGGTATTCTAAAGTGACTATTATTTTGAGACGGAAAAAAAAATGCAAAAGAGTGATCAGTATACTAATGAGTAATGAGTAATGAGACATCATACATCAGTATAATATGCTCTTTTGATTTAAGTACCTTAAATCTGAAATTGTATTAAGGATAATAATTCCATCTATACATATATTATGCTATAATGCTATCACTCGTATAATAATACCTCACACTCACACAAAACCATATTAGCTAACAAACCTTCTCCTATCACACTATTATTGACCTCTTGCTAATTGCAGGGCCAGTATACTAATGAAGAAAAATTTCCTATTAAATATAAGACTTATATATATATAATAATATACATAATAATTTATCTAACTAGCTAGCTAAACATTCCAATGATGATCAACACAAATCATGAGCTGTCTGAATCCGATTATTTGGCGGCTTCCCAATTTCCAGACAACCAATTGGTGGAAGTGTTGGAGTTTTCAGTTCACCATAAGTCTTCCAACAGAATGGATCATAAAGGTGATACTTTTCTTGAACTGGTTCTAACTCAACACTTGTTAATGAAACATCAACACATGGCAAGCTATCACTACATGCAAAGTGAACTGGCTTAACTGTGTATGTTCCCTTTATGTTTTCATAGTTGATTCCTGAGAGTGATACTGCTGATGTTTGGTTTGTACAACTTCTTTTATCGCAGTAGAATTGGTCGATTACAATTGGGAGTTGAACTTCGGAAACTTTTATGTTTGAGAATAGTACTCCTTGTACTGAGCCTGATCCACCCTGCATAAAATGTTACTTAATTTGTAAGTGATCAAATTTTTCCTTCATGCTCTAATTTTGGAACTTGGGTTGAATGAAATATTTGCAGCTTTTTTATTGAATCATATTTAAATGGAATTGAAAACAACACATGAATGTCCAATTAAATGGTTACCAATGTCATTGTAATGGCTAATCATTGTACTTAGGAAGAAATAAAATTCATTTAGCAGTATGAAATTGTTTGAAGTCAAATTTTCTAATCAGTTTGTGGAACAGATATTTTGTTTTATAAACTTTCAATTTAGGAATTATTTTTACCTGCCATGTTTTGATTCTGACTCCATTCATTGTGTTGTGCATGTTGACATCCCTGATAGTAATGTTTGAGACACAAGCTCTGGTATTATCCTTTCCTAGACTTCCAATGCTGATTCCATGCCCTGGTCCGCAATTGACATTATGTACATATACATTTGAGCATCCAGTTTGTATTGAAATACAGTCATCTCCTGCACAACAATTTAAATTACTATTAATTGAATTGACACTAATAGTCATTTTACACCCGTCTTTAGGGAAATTTAAACTGTCTCACTGTGCAAATAGTTAAAATTTAAACCAACACTTAGCCAACTTGAACTATTTATGCATCATGTTAGTCTATATATTATGCTTTTTTTTCCTAGTATTTGGATTCTATTTTTTAAAAAGTACAGAGAAAATGCAAAGTTAAAAGAGTAGTATAGTTTATAATTGGATGATGCAGTGTGGATTTTGAGCTTGACAAGTCCCATGTAACTTATGGCTAATTTTCAAAGCATTAGAGATTGTTTGTTTCCATGTGTCCAATTTGGCTCTAGACAGGATAAGAATAAGGTAATGCCATGCTCTTTTAAGGATTATGTAACATCAGGATCAGCCCAAAGGCGAAGTTACTAAAACTCTAACTTTAGTTCTATCAATAAAAATTTATTTGTCTTTAGTGTTTATAAGCAAAAAGCCCATGTATACAGACAAAAAGACTCATCTTAATACTTTCTCACCTTAAGAACAAAGCATATCCTAAAACTTGTTGTATGGTTCACTGGCTTTTGAGAATTATCAGGCGGCCCTGTGCAAAATGCATCTAAGTCTTGTTTTTCTGTTTTTTTCTTTTGTTTAGATTTTATTTTCATTTTGTTGTGTGGTCATATCTACTCACAAAAGTCATTTTTCAATATATAGTCCTCTAACTAATAACATACGTTTATCCAATAAATAGAAATGTGCAATAAATTTATCCATAATTGAAATTGAAATATTACCACAAGCTAAAGTGCTTTTGTATATCAACACATCTTTGGAGTTCTGTAAATGAATTCCATCAGTGTTAGGGCTATCACCAGGGGATGATATGTTCACATCATGAACCAAGACTCCATTACAGTTGTCAAACTTGAGGTGGCATTGTGGGCTATTCTGAATTGTTATGCCTGTGACTGTTGGATTAATACTTCCATAGAACCTCAGTGCCTGTAAATTAACAACAACAAAATATTTCTTTCATTATTATGTTCCCATATATCTTTAAACATAAATCAAATTAGTTTTGAAAAGGTTTCAAATGTTCCTTACAGTTGGTTTGATGCCTGGCATTTTTCCTCCCAGCTCACTTTCAATCTAGTACAATTGCAAAGGTATAAATGATTAGCCTCATGTGTGCAACTTTATTGCTACGTGAAAGTAGGTTTTGACTCTTCTAAAGTCAACAAGTTAGTACTTCAACACACTTATGATTTGTTATGTGCAATGACACTTCATATGGGATGTGTGTTTGGTGTTTAACATCGACACGCCATTGATAAATGTAGTTATATTTAATAACTTTTATTTTCTTAAGTTCTTTAGTAGACAAATGTTAGTAGTTTGTTAGGGGAGGGAGAAAGGTTAGTAGCAATGATCAAACTCCTAACCTCCTTTTTAAAACTCATTCAGTATTCCAACTCAAACTTCTAAGCTAATCTTTCAAGGTCTATTTTCTTAAATTATTATTAGTATCTACATGTCAATATTAATATTGCATGTAATATCAACTGTTGATATTATTTGTTTTATGTTTCTAAAATGAGATACTCACTTTGTGAAATTACGTGGCGAAAATGAAATAAAAAATACCTGCATTGGTGGCCTTCCAACTGTGTTGTTTAAAGGGACCAAGAGTTTTTCTTCATCATCTATAGGATTATTATATGGAGTTGTATCTTGCCACCATACCGAGCCTCTTCCATCAACGATGCCATTTCCTTGAATGGTAAATCCAACCAGTTTTGTAAAGTCCAACCACTGTAGTATTCCTCTGCCCCAAACATTTGCGTTTGTTGGTGCAATAATGGTGCCATCAACCTGAAAAAAATATAACCTTGTTAATATAAAAGTGGATATGTTTTGACAAGTAAAAGTTAAAAAGAATATATATTTACAATACATGTATGTGGTATAAATTTAGATTTCAATAATATTATCAAGCTTCCTCTTATTAATTCGTTAAATAAAGTGCTCATATATTTAAATTGGTGTATTAGCAAATTGGGAGGTGTAAATAGCTGCACCCTTTCTCTTTACGTAAATTAAAAAAAGTTACCTGGAAAACGATATTGGGTTTACAGTACGGGCCAGAGAATGCAATGGGCCCCACGTAGAAGACGTAATCTGCTGGAATGAGCATGGTTGAGGCTTCTACCTTACATGCTTCAGCCCATGTGGCTTCAAATGCCTGCATTGCATTTCAACCCAAAAGGAAAAACAGGTAAATACTACTTCAATAAGTACCATTCAGTGTGTGTGTATAAAAAATGAGGTATTACTTTCAAAAGAATATAAAATGATTATTGAGTTTAATGGACTTTAGTAACTCAATGAGAGATATCATTTTTCCATGTCATATAACAAATTTTAAAATGTCTTTATAAAAGTGATGTGGTGTAACCAAATAATAGACTTTAATTAGATATATGTGTAAAATAATTTTGCTGTAAAATAATTTTACACCGTCAATTCCTAGTTATTATAGGTAGTGTAGGAATATATTTTTGTCAAGTAATCTTAAGATTTTGGTAATCAAACAAATATTAAATAATTTGATTTTTTTTTTATTGAATTAAATAATTTATCTTGAATAGTCATTTATTTGCATATTAGAAGTTTTATCAAGTAGTATTATTTGAGTGATCGAAGTAGAGAAATAGATTAAAATATTAGGATCTTGATGAATGAGTGATCAAGTAGAGAAATAGATTAAAATATTAAGATGTTGATGATTGAATGATCAAGTAGAGAAATAGATTAAAATATTAAGATGTTGATGATTGAGTGATCGAAGTAGAGAAATAGATTAAAATATTAGGATGTTGATGATTGTACGTACTTTAATGCCACATTATTTTTTATTTTATTTTATTTTTAAAAAAAAAATTATTTTAATTTTTTTTATTTTAAAATTTTGTATAATTTATCATAAAAGTAATTTTTGATTGATTTCACTATTATATATCTGAACATATTCTAAATTTAAAAAATAAAAAATATGTTTTTTCAATAAAATAAGAAAATAAAAGCTAAAATATTATGTTACTTATAAGTCATAAGTAATGTACTTTAAAGTAATGCACATTTTTAAACAAAAATGATAGAGTATACTAATTTTTATGATGAAATGAACTTTATTGTTGATAAAAATATTCTTATTAATAAATAAGTCAATGGAGTAATTAAGTATAGGTATTGGTAAAAAAATTATTAATTTTCTAAAATGATAGAGAAAATAAAAAATTTCAAACCTTACAGTTAATTTGAGACATAGTATAGAGTTTCCTTCCTTGGTATTGGAGTGTGCACATACGACTCAAGTGTCCTAAAGAAATTAAATTACAGATTTTGTTTTTGAAGAAAAATTAATTTACTGTTGGAATCGTGACCTAACTGTCTTAACGAGAATCATTTATCAATAGGTCCCCACCTCTTTGGTTTGTTCTGTTCTACTGTTTTCCCTTTTTGTATTTCTCACTACTTAGCTTTCAATCAATTTCATTGTGAACTTTATTTAACGATATATTACCAACACGAGATTATATTCCAAATAGAAAAGAGAAAGGGAAAAAAATTATTTATGCTCCTAATTGCATATTATATTGTTATACCATAAACTTTGGTAGCTGAACTCAAATAAATGATTAGATATTAAATGGAAAAGAAATATTTCAAACACGGACGGTATTACCAAAACAAAAAAAATTTAACAAATTCATTAATCATAATTATAATATTTTGTAAGGTTAATTTTCTTTTTTTGGGTAAGCCAAGCATCTTTCACATGTAATCATAGAGACTAATTTCTTAAGATAACTTAAATTCGTTTAAAGTGTTAAATGTTAGCTTAATTGTAAAGGTTATTATTGAAATGGCAATATAATTTTAAATGTCATATTTCGTTTAGTAATTTCTTAAAAAATCTTAGTATATGTTTTGATTGATAATTAATTTGACAATATATATGCCTCTAATTTTATTGAAACTTTAAAGTATAATTTTTAATAAAATTATAGTGGTATATTATGTTACCGTCAAATTCAACGTCAATTTAAACATGGAGAATTGTAATTAAAAAGTACCTTAAACAATTTGTTGAATATAATTAACAAGATTAAAATTTTATATACCTTTGTATCATCACTTTTTGCATCTCCTTTAGCTCCAAAATCTAACACATTGAAAGTGGTAGAGGACCCACCATTGTAAGTTTGTGGTGGTGGAGTTGAGGGTGTATCTTCATCTTGTGGTGGTGGTGGTGAGAGTGAGGGAGTGGTTTTATGTGGCGGTGGTGGTGGAGAAGTGTTTGATTTTGATCTTCCACCACCATTATGGTTGTTGTGTCCATTGCCATGATAATTATTTCCTTTCTTCTTCAACAAAGAAGCTATCTCTTCTCTGTTTTGTCTCCAATGCTTACCTCTTCTTGCAATACACTCTTCAAAATTTGAAGACCAAATAATAAATGCAATGAGAAACATGTATGTGAACCTCTTTAAGCTCAAACCACTCATTTTTAGAAGTGTATATGAAAAATGTGAGTGAAGTTCAAGAGAGAGGGAGAGAAGAGATAATTAAGAGGTTCTTTGTGTTGCTAAAAAAACAAGTGACAGTTATGTGTTTATATAAGGAGAGAACTTGAGGACTAATAATAAAATAATTGTTTATTCAAATGCTTCAAAAAAAAAATCTTCATCTGTCTGACAATAATTAATTAATTTATAAAAATAATCATCATAAAATAATTAATAATATAATATAAATTATATTTTTTTGAATTGAATCATTTAATTAATATTATATACACTACTCTCAATTCATTTTTTTTTATTTTTTATTTTAAAATAATAAATATATCATTATTTAATAAAAGTAAATTTATAAATTTATATTTTATTTTTGTTTGTAATTATTTTAATTTATATGAAATAGTGGAATATCGTGAGATTGAGTACTATTTATGCAAACACAACAATATTCTTGATAATGCCAAGCATTAATGATTCATTCTCTTTCTTCTTCTCATCTTTTCAATTTCATTAATTAGTTTGTTTTCCTTTTTGTGAATTTTGGTTAGAATATTTTTAGTGAGAAAAAGTTGGGCTACTATTTCTCTTGCCACATATCAGAAGTCATTACATGTGACCAAACTAAGCGACAGTTGGGGTGCTACTATTAATTTATTTATTTATTTATTTATTTGTTTTTGTACTATTATATTTCTTAACCATACTCAAGTTATAATTGTCTCATTGGTCAAAACCAGAAGCTAAATCTACCTTCTATCTTTTCCAACTTTCAAACTTTGGTATATATAATCAATTGGAATCAAAACATCAAATTATTTTGTGATTCTCATGGCAGCAACTAAATTTTTATTAATGGATACAGGGGATTTTTTTATAATCAATTGAACCGCGTATTAAATACTAGCTTCGTATCTAAATATAAATTTTTATTGTGTATTTTACTCTTATTAAAAAAAATTAGAAAATGTAATTATTGTATTTATATTATATAAAAAAATGAATAAAATGTCTTTTGTATATTGATGTATTTAATAATAACTTTTTTCATATTTCAAGATAAATTAATAGTATTAATTAAAGTTATGTTTGAAAAAAAAATACATTTAATAAATTATAAATAAGCTTATATCTAAGAACATATTTTTTTATCCATGAATATTTATAATTAGAGACAAACATATAGTTATGCGAGCCCAAGATTTAGGCAAATGATGGAATGACTTTAGGCTTAAAAAACAACTTAGGTTGGTATTGGTGTGATTGATTATTTTATTTAAAAATAAAAAATAAAACCTCACATGTTAAGCAAATGATTCAATTATGATTCTCTGCATAAATGTCTTTCGCAAAGTTTGTTTCAAGTTTTGGTTGCTATTACCAACCCTCACTTAATAGCACATAGGTTTATCTCAAAAATTATTTTAAGTCTTACGACCAACTTTATGTGCAAGAGTTTATATGTAAATTGATATCATGATGAATTTATTAGAATTAGAGAGAATCACCGTAATTTTTCACATTGTGGCAAATTAATTGTAATATCAAATATATACTTAGAGGAAATAAAGATACATCGCAGCTTAAGATGAAAACATATTATGAATTTATACTATGTAAAGGAGGTTAAAAATATAAGATGAGACCGTTTTATAGAGAAATAATGTATGTTTTATAAAGCTCCTAAATTTTTCAAAAATACTTATATGTCGTAATAATAAAATTAACTTTCAAAACCATCATAGTCTTAACCGTAAATTAAAACTTTGTTACCTACCTTAATTGAATGCTAACTGTATGATTTATTTACTTGATGTGTATTTTAAATTATAATAAATAATTCAAAAGTAGAGATGACAAAAAAAATTGTATAGGAAATAAAATATGCAACTAGTATTATTAAGCGAATAGCTTAATGGATATCTATAGATAAAATAAACAAAAACATAAGGGGATTTAAAGGTATCTGCACGTGCAAATATTGGTACTTGATAGTAAATTAGTAAAACTAATTAATATCTTGCATGTTTTTTATTTATGTATTAATAGTTTTTATGATAGAATTTCATTATATATTATGTTTGTGTGTTAATGTATTTATTTGTTTTTCTTTTTACAAAATAGGATGAAAAATTATACATAATGCAATAAATATTTTTTTTTTTTTTTTGCATAAATATCTTTGGCTTGATTGCAACTTTGGTCTCTCTATTTTAGCTGAATCGCGAAAGTAGTCTCTCCATTTTGTTTTTCCTCAGTTTTGGTCCCCAAACAGAATTTTGGTCCAAAATTTGATTAAATTTCATTTTTTGCAAATGAGATCTTGAGGCATGGTGTGACTTAAATAAATGCAAAAAAATGAAATTTCATCAAGTTTTGGACCAAAATTCTATTTGGGGGACCAAAACTAGGGAGAAACAAAATGGGGGGACTACTTTCGCGAATCAGCTAAAATAGGGGGATCAAAACTGCAATTAAGCCAATATCTTTTTATTTAAAAGATGATATCTATAAATATCCGTTAATACTTGTGATTAATTAAAGATCCGTCAAATCTCAATTAATATCCATAAAATACTTATATTATTTTTATATAATAAATAAGGTAACATAATAGTACTATGTATCCCTACTTACAAGTGAAGTGTGACAAACAAATATTATATTGTAAAACAACACATGTTAAAAGATAGAAAAGAGCTTCACACAAATATTACCCACATAGTTTGAGACTAACCAAAGAAAATATATAGTTGGTTTGGTGAATAAAGTAGATGAGTTAGAGAACGGAATAATAAAAAGTTAGAGGTTTGATTATTAACAATTATTAACTTCACTAATTAACATAAAAAAGAAATTAAGACTAACCAATAAAAAGTTTAATTAGAAGTAGATTTTAAGATCTCTATCCCCATCTTCTTCATTTTTGTCGATGATAAGAGGTATGAATGATGTGCATAAATAAATAAATAAATAAAAACTATTTATTATATTAGTAAAGTGATTAATCAAGATTTGGTACTAATAAGAAAGTGGAAAATGTAATCCACGTGATTGAGTCTGATGTCAAGGGCACCACTAATTAACTATTAAACAGGTTTTATGATCACGTGCAATCTTCACGGGCCAATATTTTTGTCACTTAATTTGTCCTCTAAGCTATATGAACCACTCTTTTTTTTTAATATCCACTCTTATATTAATTAATCTGGAAGTGAAAATTTCCGGATATTAATAAAATTAAATATGAAATTGGAAAATAAAAATACTTAAAATCAAGTTATAGTACTTCCAAGAGGGGATTTTGAAAATAATTATATCGCCCATTGATTGCAGCATTTTTACATGATTATATGCTAGACAAAATATTTATTGTACATATGAATGAATAAAAACAAACAATAAAAAGTACTATATTATGCTCCTCTTGGAGAACATTTCTGTGCATAAGGTTCTCAAATCTAATTGAGGCCCCAAAACAGGAAAAAGTTATATTTTGCAAAGAAAAAAAAGGTTCAAGGAATTCAAAATTGTAGAAATTTCAACTTATCTCATCATGATTCATATGTCAAAATCCCAATATAGGTAGGGAATGCATTTGGTTGATGGTTGGTTATGAGTTTCAATACTCTTTTCCAAGAAACAAACTAAGGTACTAATTTAATTGGTATGCATCATTAGAGTAAAAAAGTCTTAGACATACATTCAATTATATCTTATTATTATGTCATTTGTTATAAAATTTACAGTAAAATGTCTATATATATATATATATATATATATATATATTGACATGTGATATATAATTTAATGGATGTAAAATCGTTGAGTTTAATTTGTATCTAATTATAAGTGTAAAATATTTTAGACAAACAGATAATTAATTATAATCAATTATATAAGTAAATTTATAAATAATTATAATAAAAATTAAATATTATTAATAATTTAACGATTAAACTTAATTGACAATAATAAAATCTTTTTGCGATGATGGTGTATATATATAAATTAAATTCAAAACCATTTTATATTAATGCTTTATTCTCATTATTCTTATCATAGCATTATAATTTAATAATTCACTAGTCCTATTGGATAATGTTATTATCCAAAAAATAAAACCAAGAATTAAAGATTAAATTGATAGTTTGTTATGGAAAGTTTTTCATTCCCAATCAATCACCCATATTTTTGCTACATTTTTAGAAGGCAGAGGTAATATAGCATGCCCTCTTTTCAAACATTATAATATTTTTTATCCATTTCCAATTGGTACCTTTGTACACATTCCTGTGAGTCTGTTTGTTTTCATTGGTGACAAGTTTTATTACTTTCACAAATGTACATTTTTTTATTCTTTGTGTTGGGAACTAATTGAAAGCAGACATGTTGTCATGAACTCACATCTTTCAAGTCATCACTTATATACTACTTTCTTTTTATAGGTAAGACTTTTTTAATTAATACAAATTTTCATATTAAATTAGTCGATAACATACATTATTTTTTAATTATTAAGAGAAAAAATCGAGTGGTCTTCTAATTATTTATATTTAATTAGAAATGTTTTTGTGAAAAATTATTTAATGCATCTTATAATTTGAAGATAATCTTATATAAAATATCATATTTTTTATAACAGAATAGTAAATATAAAGACATATGTAGTATTTATCTTTAGAAAAAAATAGTTTTAACTACATCCAAATTATGCCTACATACTCATCTGTATAATTAATAATAAAATACTATTATTTGTTTCATTATGATGATATAAATAAATCACAATGTTAATTAATAAAAAACAATATAAAATATAAGACAGTATTGAAGTGTCCTTAGGAGATGTCTCTCACGAGAGGTATTACTATTACAAGCTATATATATATGCACACGTTATCAGCTTACCACACCACAAGAAACCAACACGTACACTTATCAACTTTGGTACTATATTCCTAACAAAACAAAAAAACTTTTGGTTTCTATTTATAAACTACTCTTGAATCTTAATTTTCAAGTAATAAGAAATGTTTTGGTGGAGCATAATGTATTAATTAAATTACGATTAATATTATTATTTTATTATTATTATTTACAATTTGCGTAATTTGCATTTTTTTTTCCTAAACAATCTGGTCCCACAGATTCTTAGCCGTCTTTTTGTGTGTTATGTGCTCGTGAACTATGAAGTCTCCTCGTGAACTTCATCATCATGCACACAAAGATGATTGGGTTTGCTTCTCATCCATTATTTGTGAATATAGTTTCAGCAACCAAATCAAAGGTAAATATTAAACAATTTCAAGCTAGAATCATCCATATTGTATCCAAATAATTAATTGGTTAGACACCTTCCAATATAAAATTTTTCTCCATGGTTTTTCCTAACAACAAATTGGTGTAAATATATATTTACATCTTGGTCGGTTTGCCAACTAATAGTATATAAAATTATCGTATTTATAGAGATTAATTTATAATTATTAAATTAATTAAGATTTTATATTCTGTAAACTAATGAAAATTATTGTTAATTCGTGATAACAAAAACATAAAGATAATATAAAAATTATAACGAAAATATATAACAACACAATTTTAAATTAAAGAAAAATAAATATAGGATCATGATTTCACTTGTAATATCAATATCTTAAGTCTTGGTTTTATATGAATTCTTATTTACTTTCTCAATTATCAATTCCTCTTTAAAATTATTAACAAAGATTTGTCATTTAGTATAATATTATTTTTCTAAATTAATTCTTTGATTGATCATACAAAAGATATAATTAAGAGAAAACATAAAGAATCAAGAGGTTGAGTAATTGAAAGATAAATATCTATGTTTCAACATACAAGAATCATAATCTCAACTATGATCTACCAATTAACTGTAGTTGATCACTAGTCAATTGATTGATTAAGACATGCAAAGTTGGTCATCCTAAACATGTAAATAAAACAATAGAACAATTTAATTGAAATAAATAACAAAAATCTAAAATAAAACTAGAATTTAAAACTAAAACATAGTACAAAGGTATCTTTATCACAAGATTTACCAAAGACCTATAAGAGAGTTTAGTTACTCATTGGCATATATAAAATGATGCAAATAATAGAAGTGTTCATCAATTAAAGGAAAAAAATAAAACCCTCAGAGAGTATGATTTTTTTGCTCCAAAATTTGAGACATTTACTCCAGCTCCAAACACTCTTAGGTTTTCAAAGTGTTTCTCTTTGTTTTCTCACTCTAATTTTTTCTACTCCTCTGATTCTGTTTCTGGTATGCAGCTCTCTTTTTCTATTTCTGATTTCTCTTCCTTATGTTAGCAAGAAGATTATAACTTTATGCAACAACCTTCCCTCTTCTTTGACAATATTTTCTTATCATAAAATTCAATATCTTTGAAGTGTGCAAGAAACCTCCTTCTTGCACTCATAAGCTGAAATATTAAACTTGATATTTTTGCACTAAAAATTTAGTTGATTTGACCAATTTGAATTATTTTACTATCTCATGATGAATTCTGCAAATATAATAAATAAATGAATAAATAAAAAGAAGTTGAAATTCAAAACTATAAAATAAGATAAAATAGAGGGTAAATATCATCATAAAATCTTATAAAAATAGGTTTATCAATTCCCCATCACTCAACATTTGCTTGTCCTCAAGCAAAGTCTCATTCTAAGACAAAGTTTAAAGAATAAAGAACATCATAATTAAATTTTTTTAAGCAAAAATCCTTCTGAATTGTTTAGACTAAATCAAACACCTTCTACATTATGTTAACTAAGTAAAATGAATTTCAGTTCAAAGTGTGTGTGGTTAACCTTGTTGCTTCTTAACATTCAATGTCTTAAGACTTTCTTCAATCAATTCATTTAATCCTTCTTATTCATAAAGTTTCATCCTTATCATAGAACACAAATGTTTATTTTTCTCAAGTATTAGGGGTATTTTTCTTTGATTTAATTAGACAATTCAACCTTTTATTCATTACATTTTTTCTTTTCTTTTTAATTTAATATCATTCCACCTTTGGCTTGACTAATAGTGCAAGTAATCCCCAAGTTACACAGTGAAACAACAACTCATTTTTTTCTCTCTTTAATTTGATACCATTCCACTTTTGGCTTGACTATAAGTGTAAGTAATCACCAAGCTACTCAGTGAAACAACATTTCACCTTACATTTCACTTGACTGCTAGTGTGAGTAACCCCTAAACTAATAAGTGAGATGATATATATATATATATATATATATATATATATAAGTTGTCAATTACTTCTTTTTCTTCCCTTAGTTCAAGAAGTTTTTACTCCTCAATTGTCTTGTGTTAAGGATTTATTTATGTCAAATTAGACTTAACTATTTAAATTTTGGTCCATATCAAGACATCTCAACTTATTCACAACATAAAATTATTGTGTCAAAACTAAGGGACCTCTTTATCTAGCACAATAATTTAAAAGTTTCAATTTAGCTCTTACAACATGCTCATCATTAGGCCTTGCTAAAAAATCGAACGCTATAATGGCTTATAGGATAAATTTCAAACACATGATTTAAGTAAACTAAGCCAACAAAGATATCATCACAAACACTACAAGAAGTCAAACATCAAAATATATTTTCTCCCCCACGCTAGCAATAAGCATGGTCCTCATGGCATAATATTATAGTAGACTAAATGAAAAAATAAATGAGAGAAAGTAAAAGTGACTTTCCTGAAAGAGCTTGTAGTTGAAGCTTTTATTTCCTAAAAACAAAAATAATCAAGAAAAATAATAAATTCAAAATAGAATAAAGAAAGTAAATACAGTTTGCCTCATGCGAATGACTTGTTTAACGTCTCGAGTCTGACGATAATCAAATAATTAATCAGGCGGCTCTTCCATAGAAACTTTCACCTTCAAAGCATTGCTCCTTCGTAACTTTCTAATCACGTGGTTCATATTATTTTTCCTTTTTTCATGTGGTGAATGAGTTTCAGGAAATAGTAAAATTTTAATTTCATCTTCACTCACCATTATGTTAGGGTCATGCAAAATAAGATATTTTTCCAAATAGTTAGGGGCATGTGTAGAAACACCATTATATTTTACATTGTTTGCCATCCTTATGAACCTATTTAGATGAACGTTGGGGTCTTTAGTTGGTAGTCCTTTAAAAAGAATAGAGGTTTGGACTATAGATATCAAGCCTGACTTAAGCTCGAAATTGTTTGCCACCACAAGTGGGTTAGCTATGTTGTCCCTGAAATCTACCGTCGAAGTAAAATAATCCTCCAGCTTTCTTGGTACACTTTCATCAATTGCTCTTATTTGTCCTCTTCGGGTACAAACAGTTCGTTCAATTTCTGGATCAAAAAGCAAAATAGACTCCTCGAAGCGAATGAACATGCACAAATAATAATAAAAATGTAATAAAATTAATAACTAAATAAATAATTTTGTTTGCCTTTTAATAAACTAAGGTGAAAACAAAATTGAAATGATAACAACAACAAAATATATATTAATAATAGTAACAACACAAATTAAAACAAATAGATTTATTTGTTATTTTTTTGAATAAGATAATTAAAATTAAACTAAATAAAATGTCTAAAGTAATAAAAATCATTTACACTTAATATTGTTAAATTAATCCCCGACGGCGCCAAAAACTTGTTGCACAAAATTCCACATAGATCAATTTAACAACTACCAAATTAATCAATATTTTTTATTATTTAGACTAATGAAAATTATTTTTGATTCATGACAACAAAAAGATAAAGATAACATAAAAATTAAAATGAGAGTATATAACTACACAACTTTGAATTAATGAAAAGTAAACCAAGGGTCATGGTTTCACTTGTAATATCAATACCTCAAGTCTTAATTTTATATGAATTTTATTTATTTTCTCAATTATCAATCCCTCTTTAAAACTATTAAAAAAAAATCGTCATTCAATGTAATTTTTTCCCTAAATTATTGATTGATTTTACAAAAAATATACTTAAGAGAAAATATAAAGAACCAAGAAGTTGAGTGATTCTATGTTTCATGGTACAAGAATTCTAATCTCAATTATATCTACCAATTAATTATAGTTGGTTACTAGTCAATTGATTAATTAAGGCATGCAAATGTCGGTCATTCCAAACATGTAAATAAAACAATATAACAATTTAATCGAGATAGACAACAAAAATCTAAAATAAAACTAAAATTTAAAACAAAGACATAGTACAAATGTATCTTAATCACAAAAATCACCAAAGATTTTAGGAGAGAGTTTAGTTACTCATTGATATATAGAAAATAATACAAATAATAAAAATGTTCGTCAACAAAATGAAATAAAACCCTTAGTATGATTTTTTTCTCCAACATTTGAGACACTTTACTCTTAGGTTTTCAAAGTATTTCTTCTTATTTTCTCTCTCTAATTTTTTCTACTCCTCCGATTCTGATTTTCTCCTCCTTATGATAGCAAGAAAATCTTAATTTTATGCAACAATTTTTCTATTTTTTTTTTGCAAGAACCTTCCCCTTCTTTGCCAATATTTTCTTATCATAAAATTTAATCTCGTACAACAAACCTTCTTCTTGCATTCATGAACTAAAATATTAAATTTGATAATTTTACACTAAAAATTTAATTAATTTTTCTAATTTAAATTATTTTATCAATTTAAAAAATATAATAAATAAATAAATATACAACAAAAAATTGAAATCAAACTATAAAATAAAATAAAATACAAGATAAATATCCTCTTAAAATACTATAAAAATAAGTTTATCAACTTTCTATTAAAAATTTAATATATTATTAGATGTTGGGATCCGTTAGTTGTGGGGTCAGATTTTCATATATTATAGTAATCCAAGTGAAAACATCCAAAGGCAACTAATTATTTAAGATTTATGCATTTAAATAATCGATATGCATTTAACGACTTCGTTTTTGTTTTCTGGTGAGTAATAATCCATTTAAATAATAATTTTGGGATGGGAAAGGCTTAATATGACAAATTGTTGGCCGTTTTAATTTCATATAATCATTTTTCAAATACATCCCGTCTACTTCTTTTTAAACTAAAAAATTTATTAAAAACAAAATACAAAAATTGAGAGACATAAATCTACCCCAATAAAATTAAAAATCAAATCGATATGTTGTTAAAATCATGCAAGTTTTATAACTTTTTCACGAAAATTATATATTATAGTTTCGTTCTGGGTATTTTTTTTCTTTGTTTTATAATTTACCTTAGTAAAAGACTCTTCACTAGCAATAAGACAATTCTCTATAATAAGGTTTTTTACGGGAAATAGATCGATTCGTTAAATCATTAGCATCATTATTCTTGAAAAAATAATGCAAAATCTTCTAATCATGAATTATATTTATTTCCTAGAGTAACTCGAGATCATTTTATCCCGACGTAAGTGATTCTGCTACCACGTCTCCACGATGTTTGTTAGAATTAAAAGTGCAACTTAATGAAAATCAAATGATTCATCTCGATTCTTATCAAATCTTTCTTGATCAGAGAGAGAAAATTCTTGAATAATTGTGTTACCTCTTAATTCAATGTTGTGGATGTTATCAATAAAAATGAGAGTTAATAACACGTTGAGAACTAAGACTGTGACTTCCGTTGTTTTGTACCTTCAATTCTTACCTTCTCTAGAACAACAAATTTTTTAAGGACACATAACCAACTTCTTTACCACTAGAATATATGCGGAAAATTGAGCTATTCCATTACAATTAGAATATTATTGACATTTATCGCTGGAATACCTACAATTTTAAAGAATTCACAAAATAGTGGTAACTTTTCTTAATCAATTTAAATAAAAAATGCATATTCTTCATGTCCAACAAAAATGCAATCTCTCAACTCTTGTGTCGTATTCAATTCAACTAAAACCCAAGCAAGATATCCTAACTTTTTTGAGTTGGTTGCTTCGTCAAGAGATAAAGGAGTGTCATACCTGAAGTGATTGTGAAAATGATTTTTGACCTCAATATTCATGAGGCAAATTGTAGATACAAATCTAACATTGTGCCTATGTGTTTCTTATTGACTCTAGATTGAAATCATTTGTCAAAGAGAAAATGCAAAAAGGAACTAGTTTCAAATTTCAAGTTCCAACAAGTAGAACACTTTACAAATCAATAGGAAAAGCAAATGAGAACTCATAAAATCTTTTTTCGATGGAAATATCATGCCACGAACCAATCGATTTCCAAACCTTTAAACTTTTTTCACGTAAAACTGACAATGTGATCAATGTACCTTCTTTAGACACGGTGACTTTACTATGAAGGTTATTTTTACAGCTCACCAAACCTAGTTGGTATTCGTCTTCTAGAATTTTGATAACGAGTGTAGATTCTTTAATACACAGTTTTGGTAACTGACTCAAAGAAATTGTGCAAAAATTCTTGATAGCTTGAGCAAAAGATTTCAAAAATTGTTGTTGAGTGTTGACCAACACAAAGACGATTGGAATCTTTGCATGTGTCAATTCGCAAATAACAAATCATGGAAGTGGTAAATTTTGCATGGTAGCCATTACACGACACTCTACATTGCTTCTACTTAGTGATGACAACCTAACCCGCACATGCGGGTGCCCACCCGAACCCATTTTGATTTGGGGGAAAACTCACTTTGATTGGGTGTGAGTGTGGGTGCGGGTGCGAGTTTTCCTCGAAACTAAAACTCGGAGCCGGGGACGAGTTTGGGGGTGTTGATATCCAACCCGCACCCGAATCCGCCACGCTAGTAATATTATTGTAGTTTTTAAATTTTATATACATGTATTGAATATATTGCACATTTTTTTAAAATATTAAAAATTATAATCTTATCTCTATAGAATTTTGTTTTTAATTTTATTACTGTATAATGATTATTATTATTTTATTATATTAATTATAATAGGTATGATTTTAAATTTGTAATTTTTATTTATATGAATGGGTGTGAGTGTGGACGGGGAAACTCGAACTCCGTTGCAAGTGGAGATAGGTGTCTAAATTTTACACCCGTTAAAAAACGGGTGTCAGTGCAGATTTTCCCCGATTAGTCGGATGCGGGAGTGGAGGAGGCAAAATCTGCTCTCAACCTGCCCCGTTGCCATGTCTACTTCTACTTATTCTTCTTCTTCTTCTTCTTTTGTTTTTTGGTAATTAAGATTTTTTTATATATATATTTTTGCCTAAGATCTTTTTTAAGAATATTATTTAAATATTTTCATAATTGTAAAATACAAGCATTGCAAATGTTTTTTATTTTATAATTATAAAAACTTAGATTATGAAAGATCATGGTCAAATTCAAGTTACAATGTGTCACCAGAAAATTCAAGTATCTGTGTTACCTCATTTGAAAATGTTTTGGAGGGTGCCTCGTAAATGTGATTATTATGAATACAATTGATTAGATAAAATTAATTTGGTCATAATTGCGTTTGAGATAAAATAATTTATTTACTTCAAAAGCATATTTTGCTGCAAAAATTAACTTAAATTTTGAACTTAGCCCAAAATACTTTTTATCCCTTTTAATCAAAATACTTTTAGCAGTGACTTACAACTCATATCAAAGATTTTCGGTACAAGCTTCGTTAATCAGTGGTAGAACTTTTTCACTTTGTGTTTTTAATTTGAACATTGTGGGACATTTTCATGTTTTGACTTTTGTTTTGGGTTTTGTTGATGTTTGTGTTTTGGGGTTTCTCTTGTCACACTATTTGATAGTATTTGTTTTTGGTTCTTGGCACGTCTTGTGCATTGAAACTTATTGTTTTATATATATTTTGACTTCTTTTCAGAAAAACATATTTGTTTGTGTTGGTTGTTAAGTTAAAAAGTAAATACATGATGAGAAACAATCCATTCATTCAATTAGAAAAAGAAACCGAATGTCCTTAATTAAATAATTAAATATGTTAGATTTTAACACAGAACATCAAAGTAGTATTTAAATTTCTTATTTGTATTTATATCATCTCGTCTGCGTACTCAAAACCAAATCAAACAAACAAAAAACATAGAATGAATTAGTTCATTTCAACACCAAATAAATTCTTCTTAATTAGCTTCAATAATGAATGCAAATATTTATAGAAAATGTGCTAGAGTAGAGGTAGTGATATTTCTTGCTAGTCACAACTTTTTGTTCACGGATATTTCTAGAATTTGAAGCTTAGAATGCAACAAACACGCATTTATAAAAAATTCCAAATGAATTAACAAACAACAATTTAGATGCAATATAACTTAAATTTATTCCATTTGAGATTTCCTATTTTGTTGCTATGATGCTATTGTTATAGTTTGTGGTGCATGTGAATTTTTAGTTGAAACAAGATCCATTTGCTCATGTGAGTAATCTTCCAATTTGTATTAAATTATTTAAAAGCTAAAAACAAAGTTTTTTTGTCTCTATTATTTTGTTTATATCTCATGGTCCTTGCAATTCCTTATGTTGGTAATGAAATACAAAGAAGTCATATTAGCAATATATATTCACGGATCACTTTGGCTCATCAACAATTTCATTGGAGGAAAAATGCATACACCTTTATCTGTTAATTCTTGGTCTATAATGAATTTGAATGACCCTTATCCCACGGTTGAAAATGAAACACAATCACACAATTTTAATTGTTTTTTAAGACACATTCACATGTGCCCTTTTGGTTTATGTTACTATGGAAGGTTCATTTTTGTCATTTAGATCACAACTTCTATAATAAGTAATAAATGATAGGGAATATATATATATATAATTTAAATTTTTTACATTGTGAAAATCTAACGTTTTTTTGCTATATCCAATTTCAACTAATGGATGTAGTAAATGAGTTGTAAAACAAAACATTATTTTTTAAAATATTTTTTTCTTAAAATTAGCATCATTAGTTTTTTTAAAAACAACAAAAATTTTCTTTTTTACTAATTAAACAAAAGAATGAATATTAAAAAAACCAGCACAAAGGATATTTGAAAACTGAATTGCAACAAAGGAGGGAAATAACAACTAAAATCATAAATAAGAGAGGCCTCGAACTATTTCTATGATATACATTTTACTAGATCTACACACTACTCATAAAATAGACACTTTATTAAATTAGATCTTGCTATGAACCATTTTTAAGCCAACACCTTAATATAATCTATCTTCAACTAATAATTAGGTACTCTGTAACAGCCCGACCTTTATCGTTATCAGCACCGTTAACCACGATTCTTTCGTCCCCTTTTCAAACAACAAAAAGAATAGAATGTCAAATTAGTCAACATCATCTTATTTTTTTACCTCTTTCTTGAGCTCCACAAACAAGAGATAAACATAAAGAAGAGAAGAGAAAAAATTATTCGATAATACTATCGCTATTTCCAATCGACCGAACCACTATTTTCAATCAATGGAACTAGTTGTAGACCACATTTCACACATAAAAAATAAAGTCACATATGACTTCATTAGTTATTTTTTTTTAATTAAACTAACAATTTTTTTATTAAACAAGTCAAAAATATATATTAATATCCCTAATATGACACAAGATATGTCAAAAAAGTTCTATTTTTGTACTTGATTTTACTTATCTAACTTTAGTACATTTTACTTTTGTTGGTTTATTTTGTATGGATTGTTGAAACATATAAGACAACATATTATTCTTTATGATACTTTATTGCTACTACGTAGTCGATAGTTTTAATTTGATAAAATGTGTTGGAAATTTTAATAATATATATTTTTTAATATTATATGTTTTTAGCATTTTTTTATTTTTCAAGTATATAAAATTACTTCATAAATTATTTATATTTTTTTAGCATTTTTTATTTATTTATAAAAGATATATGAATGTTATTTTGAAAGAAAAAAATTATTAGATTATAAGGATTATATCATTTGGTTATCTGTTGTGTATCAAACACTGAATATGATAAACTAATCTTATCAAGTTTGTTATCATATGCACATTTAACACATGACACGATAACTCTTTATCATATCCATATCATATCATGTATTTGTCCTACTTCTTATTCTATCTTGTCTTTATCCTACTTCTTATTATATCTTATCTCTATCCTATCTTGTCCATCAAATGTACTTTAAATCTCTTACTTTTGACATTCAAACACCAGTCAACCATGAGAAAATCTTCATTCTTTCAACAACCATACTCAAATCAAACACAGTATTTTTAAAAATTACATAAGTCCTAGTTTAATATCAATGTAGTTTCATAGTATATATTCCTAAACTATAGAGACTTAATTTTGTCTTGATAAACAACATTTCTTACATGACATATGACTTTTTGCCCACCATGTCGGTTTAAATTGTTTAATCCATAGTTCTTGGTACAAAGTTCTTTAAAAAAATTGTACATACATATCATTGATGCATTTCTTGCTGTAATGAGCTGTGCATATAAAGGGGAAAAGTAGGGGACCATAAGTTTTGAAAGTGAAACATTAAAAATAAGAAAATTTTACAAAATTAATCAAATTAGGTATACTTTGTCTATAGTTTGGTTTTATTTAGCATTTGGTATTACTAGTTTTAATTCAATTAAACATGCATCACCAAAATCATTTTCTTTTACATTTTTATAATGTTGCATTTAATTTAACTTGTGAGTTTTTTGCTTTCCTACAACCTGGACAAACATGTGCTGAGGTGATTGGTCTTGTTGTACAAAATTAAGAGAATGAAATAAAATGGTCCAAAAGCCAGAGAAGAAGACCCTAAAGTAGAATTCAGAAAAAACTATGTGAAAGCCACATGTTAGATAACAACTACACAAAATTGGACTCTTACATCCACACATGGAATATAATCAATATATAGTTTTGTCGTTTTGTCTTTGTAATAATGTATATCCAGTATGATTTTAACTGAAGATTCTAAGATAGATTAGGGGTCTGAGTTGTATCTTGTACAAATTCGGGATTACTTGAAGAATTATTAGACAATTAACGTAGGATGCATCTTTATATAGTGTTATTAATGTAACTAATCTAACAAATTCACCTAACTATATGTATCTCTTAACTACTTCTAATCGTCTAAGTTGTATGTCGTCACAATTTCGTGATTACACGTAATTACACTCCTCAGAAACGTCGATCAAATCGAATGGTTTAAATTTAAGTACGAATTTTAAATTAAAAAATAATCAAATTTTGAATTAAAATATGAATTGTCTAATTTTAATTGAGCGGTGTTGATGAGTGTAAGCGCATGTAGTCACACTGTACACAACCCAAATCACTAAATTAGCATAGATTTTTTTTTATGTAGCCTAGATATAATTTTTGTTGAATTGAAACCCATGTGGGCATGGAGCATGGACAATGCAGGCCTGACAAGTCTTTTGCTTTGAGTTTCTTACAAGCCAAAATTGTTAGACCAAATTTTTTGTTTTGGTATAATAATTGTAGACTTGTAGTGTTGTAATAACCAATTGAAAGAAACAAATGCTACAAGATCCAACATTATAGCAATCAGACATACAAATTAATAAAGCTATGCAACATAGACAACTGAAGAAATAATTTCATCTCTTTTTTTTATTAGAGATATGTATTTCCTTTTCAGTGTAAGCAAGAAGAAAATTTAATTGAATAAAATGGCCAATCAATTGGTCCCAATTAATTGCATGTTTTGTTTTGGACCACATTGTCAATGCCTTGCACTTGCAGGCACATAAACTGTTTTGTAGAATTAATAAATATGTTTGTCACTTTGCAACAAGATTAGTTTTTTTTTTAGTTCGCATTAGTTGATGTTAGTGATTCTACAACTTTTTATTTTGCCATGAAGTAATAGATTTCAATGCTAATTATGAACTAGACTAGAGTATTATTTTATTGGTCCTATCTCGTGTACTATATATTTTACCACTTTTCCCACCTCTTTAGTTAAATTTTAGTCGTTGAATTCATCTAACAAATAAGTTATCAATTTTCTAGAAAGTTAGATTAATTCAACACAAACTAAAATTAAAGAAAAACTCAGAAGAAAAAAAATTGTATATAGTAAAAACAAAACAAACTAGTTTTAATTTTTGCAACTTTCTCTATAATTGGAACATGTACGCATTAGGTCCAACTCAGTTCAATCTAATTATATGAACCACGAAGGCAATCCCACCACAAGGTAACGATTTTGTAATAAAAACCAATACTAGTTAGCTTTTGGACAATAATGTTAGGACCATGTTCTTTTTAATATCAATATACTCTCTTTACTTCATTAAAAAAAACATTCTCTACTACCATAGGAGAAACGCAAATATTAATCATTTTGTAAATATTTAATAAACTCTCGCATTTGTAAAAGAGGTCAAAAGAAGGAAATATTTCATTTCAATGTCAAGTCAAACTTTAACTAAGATCTTATATAAACACAAATCAACCAAGAAGGTGACTAGTTACAAAAAGAAAAATATATCAGCCAAGAAGGTGAGTAGTTACACGAATATTAAACACAGTCCATAAAATATCACTATGCAAACTTGGAAACACAATAGTAATAGTAATTAAAATAAAAATCTCAATCAATATTCTAGAATTGTTGTCTTCTTATCTTCATCTTAATCTCCAATGTATATGGAATCACGTATGATCCAATGTTTATCTATTTTCTGAAATGAAAATTCATATAACTTCTAATTATTTAATATTACATCCCTTGAAATAAATGTCTATGACCTCACCTCAAACATACAACTACTATAGCTACACCCTCTTTTGTTATATTTTAGATTAGATTATATAATCAAAGGGTAATTGTATAATGCATGTGTATAATAGAGAGGTAATTTTTTATATCATAGTTCAATGTGACGAATATCATCCTCATAAGTAATTGATTGAGGAGATTGAACAACTTGAGAGATTTTATCATTTGAATTAAGGCAATCAGCAGAAGGATGAACAATTCCATATCCAAATCCTTGAGCTGAGTGGCAATATGTTTCAACTGTGCCATCTTGTTTCTCCAAATCAACATTGCTAAGGACTAAGTTGCTACATGGAACAGTGTCACTGCAGTCAAATTTAATGGCTTTGGCACTATTTGTACTCCCACTTATGTTTTGGTATATTATCTCACTTATCTCCAAAGCTGATGACTGAAATTAAATCATACCATATACAAGTGTAAGAGTTCAATCATATAAAATTATTTTCTTTAAATTGGGGAAGAGGAATATTATCATTAATTAGTGACACTAATGATCATTTTTAACTTTTTCGTCCAGGGATTCGATGTATGTCCCTTCAAATTACAAGGCTAAACTTTTATCACTAAATTTTATTCGCATAAAAATTATTGTCACAATAAAAAGTTTATTCAATATTAGAGTTGTCAAATTCGGCAGCGCGGCATAGGTTGGTCCAGACCAGCCCAGCCTAAAACAAAATCGGGTTGGGCCAATGATATTTAATAAGTAAACTATTTTAATTTCGTAATTGCTCGTTCAATCCCTATGTTTGCTCATTTTACCGGATTCTGATAGTGTAAACTTGAATAAAATACACTATTGGATCTTAATTTTCAGTAGTGTATTTGGAGGCGCAGGATACAACATTAGAGGCAGATAAACAACCTTCTTTTAATTTTTCAAAATATTGCATAAAAACGTGGTCAGTCTGGCCCAATGGGCTAGACCAAATGACCCAAATATTTTTGGAAATGTAACTAAGAAGGCAGCCCAGCCCAAAATGTGAGTGATATAATAGGCTTAATTATTAATATTTTTTATCTGTGTGGTTTCATTGATTAGTGATTTTTGTTTATTCAATTGCTTAAATAAATTCTTCATAGAATTCTAATCAAGCAAATTTGGTCTCAATATTAATATTCTATTTAATTGATATTTGAAGTGTTGATCTAAGCCACATTTTTCAATGAGCATATCAAATGACAATAATCTATTACAACTGTGATTTTATTTTAAAAAACATAAATTTCATCAATAAACTAATGTTTACTTTCTCTTGACAATCTATGTTATATGTTTCTTTTACCACAATAAAAATCATGATTCAATTCAGAAAATTTAGTTAGAAATTGAATAGAATATTAATAAAAATATAGGACAAAAATCACACATCACTAAAAACACAATAAATAAAGTCTATAATAATAATAATTTAAAGATTAAAGAAATCAAATATTTGAAATCATATATACCTGGTCTTGACATGAGGTTGGCGAATCACAGTAAAATTGATCTATAATAATAGGATTTGATACATTTTCCACCCTCACATTCTGAAACCGTACCCCTCGAACATATCCAGAACCTCCCTACATGCCATTGACAAAACATTCCTTATCATTCTCAAATATATCATCAATTCCCACAGTTTCCAAATGTAAGTGAAAAATAATTCTAGAATTATAAAATGTCCAATTAAATGAGATATAATTTGTTTTTATTTTTTTCGTGGGTGGATGATTATTGCTCCTTTAAATTAAATGATTGGAACTAGACTCCTTCAGTACCATATTAAGTGTCGAAAAACATGTAGCAATTTACAAAATTATTCTTATTAATTGTTGGATATTAATCATTGTCATAAGTACGTCGTAGTCAAGTAATTGACATAGTATTAATTTGGATTTAATAGAAATAAAATTATTGTTATATTAAAATCATAAAATGACTTATCACTAAAAAAGATATAAAATGACTTTTTTTTACTTACGTGGCACTTAATATGAGACAAAATGAATCCTTAAACTTGGTGTGATTTACTAATCATTATAAACAAAAATTGTTACTTTCGTTAAATATAAGTTTCATTCAAAAAAACATTTGTCTTCAAATATAAATCATTTTTTAAATTACTAGATGCATTAAGTATTTTTACAAAACATATCTCTAATTAATTTACTACATTTTAATGTCATTGTTTAACTAAAATATCAATTAAAGGGTCGTTTGAAATATCAATAAATAAATTTAATATTTACCTAATATTCTTAATATATGTAAAAATTATTTAAAGGTTTTTTTATAATAAAGTATTAATAGTTAAATTAATTAATGATTCTGACACCAAATTAATTAATACTTGAGATATTAGCATAGTGTAAAAGCATGATTCGTAATTTCAAATTTTCTAAAAATTATTATAAAATAATCATTAAAAGTGTTACTTTGATTAATAAAAATTTATTTTTCTTAATTTATTTTTAAAAAAAAAAAGTTTACCAAGATAAAAATAGAAAATTCTACCTGCCAAGTCTTTATTCTGACACCATTAGTAGTTTCTTTTAGAAATGCTGTATCCAAAATCACTTTCGTGACTACACCAGTTGAGTTGTCTTTACCAAGGCTTCCAATGCTACCAAAAAGTAGTGTTTCAGAAAGTGAATAACTACTTTACCCAACATGTCAATAATAACTATTTCATAAATTTATTTTTATTTTTATTTTTACTTTTGAGTTTGATATCTTATGTTTCCACAAGTCACGTAATCTTATGTGTGTGGCTCATTTATGTAACTAACACTTCTAGAAAAAATAGGGTGCGAACCACTACTTTGGCATCAATTTCATTTGTGTTTGGGGCTAAATAAATTTGATTTGATTAAATTTGAGTTTAAAGTAAATGTTTTTGTTCAAAAAGTAATTTTGACATTAGTGTAAATTTTTTTCTTTTTCTTTTTGAGGAATAGTGTAAATTTGTTTAGCTTAACAGAAACTATTTTTTATTTCTTTTTTTCTTTTTGAGAATTTTTTTATCTCTTTTAGTTAAACATAATTTGAATAAAATTAAAAATAATTTACTATTTTAATATCACTTCATTTTTTACAAAAATGAATTCAAACATGTTAACTAGTCAAGTTATCAATTAACATTATCAAGTGACGTAAAAGTTGATAGTTTCACAAAAGTTTCATGAGTGACTATGATTTGTTGTGATGTGAATATTGATGGATAAAAGGTGTTTATTCTTCATAAAAGTATATATAATATAGTAACTATTGTGTGTCGAAAATCTTTGGGCAATCATAAGCATCCTAATTTTCAATGTAGTACCAAACAAATATTAACATTGATTTTGAAATAAATTGAGTGATGAAGATTTGATTATACCTGATTCCATGTCCTGGTCCACAATAAATTCTCTTCATTTTGATATTAGAACTAGCATTCACAATTGAAATGCAATCATCCCCTGAATATATATAACAAAGAAATAGTCAATGTATTTGTGTGTAAGCATTTTATAAGATTTTAAATGAAATTGTGCAAAATTGTTTTGAATAAAGTAATTTATGTTCAAATTTTGATATACTTTTAGAGTAAATTTAACGTAAAACTTCAACATAATACAAGTTATTTTTCTTTTATAACTTTTAGTTAAACTTTAGATGCAGAATTATAGATTTATCTGAGTGTAAACATGTTTGATAAATTCAAATATTGAAACACTCTATCGTGAAACCAAACATGTGTCCTTTTCTTTGAATCTCATAATTGCTAAAGCACATTTCAAGCATAAAAATGTTGATTCTAGTTGAGAACCTGTTCCAATTTTGCAGTCTTGGACTAGGACATTTGTTGATTCACTAATATGGATACCATCAGTATTTGGACTATCTCCCGGTGAAGACACTTTCACTCCTAAAATTCGAACCGAATTGCATCGTGATATCGTAAAATGCATCTGTTGGCTATTCTGGATAGTTAGTCCTTTCACCTTTATAGCTGAACTGTTATCAATGGTTAGTGCCTGCAATCACCCTTCAAAGTTAAAACTACATATATACTTAAAATATATACTTTCTTTTATGATTAGGGATCGAACTCGGTAGTTAAAAAAGTTGTTCTTACTGTTGGTGCACCTCTGCAAGGCTGTGAAGAAAGAAAAAACCGAAATGTTAGTATTGCAACATAAGTTTGTTTTTTACAAACTTGTAAAATAACAAAGTAAAAAAGTTCCGAAAAATTACATTAGTTTTGTTCTTTTTGCATGAGGCTGCCCACCATTTACTTCCTGAGCCATCAATAACTCCAGAACCTTGGAAAACAACTTTGCTCAATTTAGAAAAATCGAGCCAAACACGCGGAAGTTTTGGATCCCAGTTCTTAGGATCGTCCGGGGCAACCAATGTTCCATCAATCTGGAAATGCAAATACCATGTTATATAATTGTAATGACTTGCAGATTAAATCTAAAACTATATTAAATCTATATAATGTTTTTCGTTTATGCAATATGCATCACCTGGATGATTAACATGTCTGCACATGGCCCTTTGAATTTCGTTGCGTTAACGAGGTATCGGCGTCCTTGAGGAACCAATAGAACCGATTTCGGTGTAGAACAAGCAACTTCCCATGCTTTTTGTAAAGCCTATATAAATCACAGAATTGATTAGTACAGAAAAAAACAGTTGCATATGTTGAACAACCTCAAATGTATAAAGTTCATGTTGAACATAGAAAATGGGACTAGAATGAAAGAACTTACCGATGTATCATCGGTTTCTCCATCTCCTGCAGCACCAAAGCTGTCAACATTGACAAGAACCTTTCCACCGCGTTCGCTTGTCCAAGAAGGGATGTCAGAAAATTCTACCTCATTTTCCTCCTCTATGTCCAGGTTGTTGAGTTCTTCAACCATGCCAATGTTGTTGTCACACGTCATGCTTCCTGAAACTCCACGAGCCACTATCAGCAAACCGAGTAAGGTGACCAACAAGAAGAATTTTCCCATATTTTTTGTTCCTGTTGGATGTATTGCAAAGGATTTGGTTGATTTGATTAATGCATATGATTATGAATACTTTGGTTATAATTTATATGCATAGATTAGCTTTGGAAAAATGAAGGATTTGGAGAGGCTTTATGGCTTGGCTTGTAAGTGGATGAAGGTGTTACATTTTTCTACATGCCAACACTTAAAGTACAAGAAAAAAAAATATTTGTAATAGTTTGCTTTACTCATCAACCATTTAAAGAACTCACAATAGTAACAGTTGCACTATCTCCACTATGCCTCAATGAAAGAGAAGTGAAGACTCTTATTATTGCATATTCCAATCAACATTTTTTTTACATTTGTATAATAATAATAATAATAATAATAATAATAATAATAATAATAATAATGATAAAAATAATAATAGTAATAATAATAATGCAATGTGATACAAAAAAAGGGGGTGGGAAATTATATTCCTATTTTTGGAATCATTAAGTTTGTTACACCAAACAAGGGAACACAAATGCTTACCCTTATTTTCTTGGCATGCCCACAAAAAACTTCTCACAAAAGAAGCCTTTCCCTTAAATTTTAGGATAGCCAGAAATAGACAAGACTATACCAAAATTTGCCATGATTGTTGTATCTTGTGTGAATAATGAGCAAAGATGATTTATCAATTCAGGAACTCTTTATTTTCTTGTGTCACTTTCTTATCTCAATTAAACTACAACCAATCTCTCTTGACATCTTCCTTGCTAGAGCAACGTCTCTTATTTGCATTGCGGCATCAAATTTTCCTATCTCGGCGTAAAAGTTTGAAGCTTGCAACCACACTGCAGGATCATCTGGATCTAGCTCGACTAAAACTTGTGCTGCTCTTGTTCCAATTTCTTCATTCTTGTGAATCCTGCAACTTTGGAGCAAAGAGCTCCACATAAAACAGTCTCCTTTTCCCTGTGCATTTAGCAGAAACTCTTCGGCTTCGTGTAGAAGTCCTGCACGGCATAAAAGATCCACCATACATGAAAAATGTCGCCGATCTGGGTGAATCTTATGAAAAGATATCATCGAGTTAAAGACTATTCTTCCTTCCTCAACTAGTCCTGTATGACTACACCCCGTTAACACGCATAAGAAGGTAACTTTGTCCGGTTTTATGCCTTTCTCAATCATAGCATGAAGAATCGAAAGTCCTTCTTTCCCCATTCCGTTCCAGGCGTAACCATTGATCATAGAAGTGAAGCAAAAAGCATTTGGAGTTGGAATGTTCTCAAAAATCCGACGAGAAAGTTCCACATGACCGCATCTTGAATATGCATCCATAAGGGAACACGCAACCGCAGAGTCTCCTTCAACACCGGATTTCAACGCAAAACAATGCAGTAACTGAGAGCTAGTGAAGCTTGCCGAAGCAGACACTGATGCCTTCAATGTGGTCGAAAGGGTTACTTCATCCGGCATAAGACCTTCATCAACCATTAAACCAAACAATTCCACCACATCTTCAATTCCACCACAATGAGACAAAGAGGTCATCAATGAATTGCAACACTCCAAAGTTCTCTTTGGAAGACACTCAAATACAGCCACAGAACTCTCAATATCCCAACATTTTCCATACATATCAATCAAAGCAGACTGAACATGCACACTCATTTCATCAAAACCCAATTTCATAACACAAGAATGAATCTGCTTCCCCAAACCAATATCCTTAGTCCTACTACACAAATTCAAGAAACTGACGAACGTATGAACCGACGGCCTATGTCCCCACATTTGCATAACATTAAAAAACTCCAAAGCATCAACTACCAAATCATTGTCTGCATAAACAGAAACCAAAGAGTTCCATGAAATAACATCCTCAACTTGTATCTCTTCAAAACACTTCCTAGCACCAACAAAACACCCACATGCAGAGTAAAAATCGACCAAAGCATTAACAACAAAAACATTAGATTCCACCAGACCCACCTTCAAAACAAACCCTTGAAGCATCTTCCCTTCATGAAACCTTCTTTGAACACTACACCCTCTAAGCAAATAACAAAAAGTAACTCCATTTGGCACCACACCTTCAAAACACATCCTAGAGTAAAACCCAAGCAACTCTTCAACCACACAACCCATTTCACAAAACCCACGAAACATCACATTCCAAACACTCAAATTTCTCTCAGGCAACTCATCAAACAGTTTCAGTGCAACCCCTTTTAGACCAAAATTCATATAGAACCCAACAAGTGCCCCACCAACAAACACATTCCATAAAAATCCAAACTTTACAACCCTGCAATGAACCTGAGAACCTTCTCTACAAAACCCAGAATTTGTACAAAGAGATACAACAGAAGCAAACGTAGTTGACGTTTCTTTTATTCCATACAAACCCATTTGGGAATAGAGATGAAAAGCTTTCTTGGGTGGCAAACAAGAGGATGAAATGATCAAGTTATAGGTTACAGTGTCACGCATATGCATGTTGTGGAACACTTCAAGTGCTGATTTTGTGTCCTTCGATTTTATGAAAGCGTTGATTTGGCGATTGTTAAAGTAGATATAGTCGGTGGTATTGTTGAAAGAGGGAATTTGTGTGCATGTTGGTGTTGTTATGGGTCTGATGAAGGTGTTTTTGAATTTTGGACAACATTTAGTATGTAATTGTTTGGTTAAGATTGTCATGATTGGAAGAAATTGAGTGTTTGATTGATTTATTCAGAAGGAATGAGATTAGTATGTCGTATCATTTCTGTCTAGGAATGGAATTGAACCAATTAGTGGTAAATAGTTATACATCATATATCAAACTTATTGGAATTTCTTTCTCAAGACTAGTATGTAAATATAGATTATAGAACACTACTGCCTCTTGTCCTTTTAAGAGATATTTAGAAAAATAGTTGACGTATTTCATACATATTTGAACAAAAACTAATATATTTGTTATCTTAAATGTGTATTTATAAAAAGATAGGATAAAATATGTTATTTTATTTTATTATTATTATAAGAATTTAATTGATGTAAAGAGCTTTTATAATATTAATCAATCACAATTGTTAGATAAATAAAATATTTAATTTTTTTTCTAATTATTTATAAAATCAGTCACACGATTGATTAGATTTATCGACGTACGATGTAAAACTTATGAAAATTAAACTCTTATTATAATTTTATGATTTTTCAAAAAAAATTCTTCAGCTTTATTTTTATTTTATGGTAAATTATATATTCGTCCTTTATATTATTTTTAGATTTTATTTTGCTCCTTTAAGTTATTTTTTTCTCATTTTATTCTTTTATGTTAGAAATGTTAGACACTAAAGTTTCTCCATTTCATTCTGAATTTTTATGTCATTAGACAATTTGATCTCTTAAATTATCGAAGTTAGAAATTTTACTCCTTTAATTTACAAAGATATTTATACAAATGATTAAAATGTCTAATATTTGTGACTTAATTAAAAAATCAAAGTGTTTAATATTTATAATTTAAATTATATTTAAAATGAAAAAATAAAAATAAAACTTAAATAACTAAAGGGTCTAATATTTGTAGCTTAATTACGTAATCGAAGTGTTTAATGTTTGAAACTAAAAGATTAAAGTGGAATAAAAAAGTTTGTGAAATCAAAATGTCTAATACTTTTAATTTAAAGTACTAAAATGAAATAAACATAATTTAAAAACCAAAATAAAAATTTAAAATTAATTTATTACTTTATTCAAAATGAAATATAAGGAAAATTATCTCTTGCCATATCACATGATGTCAAATGCAAGAAAATGTGCAAAACACAAATTGTGATTTTGTATTCTTAAGACACAATTAATTAATTTTTTTTAATGTTATCCTTAAAAATAACACTTTAAATATTCATCCATAATTTTTACTTTTTTTTTTTACAGAAATTCATCTATAATTTGAAGGACAAAATTTAGGTATAGTTTTCTTTAGGTATTTTTCATACTTTTATCAAAGTTTGTTATAATAACAAAAAAAAAATTAAGAACTACACGAAAATTAGCTAACTAAATACACCTAAATATTATCCTAATTTTAAACTATCAATGCATCGATAATGCTGTAAAATTGTATTGAGCAGTTAAATATGTTTTTATTCCCTATAAAATGTATATCAATTAATTTTAGTCTTTCTAAATAAAAATATAATTTTTAGTCCTTATAAAATATTCAACAAACACTATTAGTCCCTACTTAAATGAAACATGTTTAATGTCTTTCAACTTTAAAATATTTGAATGTTTATTGCAAATATATTTAGCACATTATAGAAAACTCATTCACAAAAGTTTAGAGTTTTTTTACTTGAGATGAAGTAAATATGAATTTTTAAATATACAACTAAAGATAAAATTAATAAAAATATGAATTTATAAATCGAGTTTTGAGTTTATTTTTTGTGAAAGAACTTTTTATATTATTGTAAACATGCTTGCAAAAATTTATTTAAAACTATAGGTTGACTTAACAATAGAGACTAAAATTGTATCTATAATAATTTTTTATAAATAAAAGTTGTATTTTTATTTTACAAAGACTAAAAGTAAAAAATAAAAAATTTATAAAGACTTAAAACATATTTAAACTACGACCAATTAGTTATTATTTTTTCTTAATTCCTTTGTAGAAAATCTTAAATTACTTTCATGTCAAAACATAAGATATAACATTAAATAATTAATTATATAACTTTTTTTGAATACATAGAAGAAATGATAAATATATTATCATAATTTGTCACACAACTGATTCAACTAATAATATAATCACTTGAATTAAGATTGAAAGACATTAATTATATAACTTAATTAACCATTTTCCCTTCTACTCCAATATATTAACATGTCAAGAGGATATCCAATTTTGCTTGCAAGTTGTATTCTTTGAAAACCTTAAAACTCGATTAAGCTTCAAAACATTACATATAAAAGCTTATCATCCTTTACCATTCTTGGAAGATAATCCCAGTTGCTTATAGTAACTTTACCACCAACTATATCATGACATTCACATGTAAAGGGCCAAACATAATAACTTTATTCTACTTGCTTCCAATTGAAGAAAATACACAAATTTAGCCATTCAAATTCCTCGGATGAAAATTTATTGTGTAAAACTGCATTGAATATATAGGGTTGACTCAACGGTGGTGCTGATGCTTAAAGCAAACTTTTGGGAGATTTTAGTCTTTTTGCTAGTATGTGTGACCTTTTTTCTGTTTGCTTAAGCTTAAGGTTGGTCCTTTTGAGTTTTGACCAAAATGTGTGTTTTTTTACAGTATAAAAAGAAATGGTCTTAAACATGTTGTATATATATATATCACTTTTTATTTTTTTCTTCATAAAAAAAATGTTTTTTGTTTTTTTATAAATTATATATAATATTTTTTTTAATTCTTATTGTTTTGTTTTCGTCCTTTTAAAGTTTATTTGTGTTGGAATTAATTTCTATAATATGTGTCTAATATTTATTATTTTAGTCTTTTTGTAGATGGTATTTAGAAAAACTAAAATTAAATCATCTATCTATTATACTACATGAACTAATTTTACGATAAACAGAATTTAGAAAAATTAAAATAAAACTATAAAGTTGGTTCAACATAATATAAGACCTAAAACAAATATATAAGGCCTAAAACAAACATTTGTTGCAGAGTCTAACTTTTCATGAAATTATTTTATGTTTTCTAGACAAATAATTAAAATTTCAAGTTTAAAATATTGTTTTAAATAAAGTAGATAGTATAATTAAATAAATAAGTAAATTGACATAAATAGTAGGTAAGTTCAACGTAAATATATAGACATTGTAGATTTGTATTTATGCTTATTTGTTTTTCTCATAACAATGGTCTAATCATTAGTGTCATACTCTAACAATAAGATGCAAAAGAGTTCTTACAAAAATGGCATGAAACATTTAAGATTTAATATTTTTTTACAAAAATGAGTCTATAAATAGTATGACAAATTAGTTGTTTTTCAGAGAGATCTAAAATAAGGGCTTTAGTCATCTCTTTCTTGGGCCGGACTTGCAAGACTACAAAGTGATATACTTGTGAGGATTAATAATATTTTTTGTACTAGTACTAGTAGAAAAAATTGTATATTAATATATTTAAATCCACCACACTAAATTTCTCGATTGTAATAGTCGTCTCTCTCAAACTCTAATCCTAGATTTTCTTCGTCTTCCTCCATTAAAGATGATGATTTAGAATCATTTTTTTTATTTAGAATTATTTTTTGATTTAGAATCACCCCTTTCAAATTGTTTTTTCCTTCACTTTATTTAAATAGGTCTTTCACACAAATTTTTAATTTTTTTTTATATTTTTTGTTTTAATTTCGTCATCTAGATGCAACACTTTTTTTATTTTCTTGTCTTGATGCAGTGCTTTTTTCCATTTTGGTGCGATATTCTTTTTAACAAATTTAAATTTGTTTTGCATATTCTATAATTTAAATCTATGAATATCGTTTTTTTTTTAGTAAAATAAAAATAGAAACGAAGATAATTTCTTTTGTCAGTGGACTCGAAGCCGTCCTTATAATTTGAGTGTTCCGTCCGAAATTTAAACTTGATGTTCTATTTTTTTTTTATGTAAGTGCAAATTAAAAAGTTAGAGTCAAAACTAAAATATAATTCTAGAAACTAAGATAAGACCTGGTTGTTGATTGGTGAATTTTGATCCCGCAATTATTGTTGTCTTGCGAGATTAAAATCTCTCTATTTTGAATTGGATATAGTTCAAACTAAAAGTAAATAATTAAAAGTTTCTAAAATAAAAAAAGAACTATAGCCATTGTAAAATAACATCTCAATGTTTTGTCAAATCTATAAAAATGGAATATTAAAGAAATTATAAAACTTTTACCTTTTGAAATGATAGTAATGATAGTAGAAACGAAGAATTGTTAGTAAAAGAGATTTTTTAGAAAATATTTTTTTTTTCTTCAGAAATTTGAGAGACCAAAAAATAATAAGAGTAGATAAATTAAAAAAGATAAAATATTTTTACTTTCTACAGTTCTAATTTTAACCCCTCAAATTCTGATTTTTTTTACTATATAAATTTGATCCTGCAATTTTTAATATATAACTTTATTATATTATAAAATAATAATTTAGTATCCCTAAAACTTTAACATTCAATACAGTCAAACTCTAAACATGCTAAGAACCATCACTAGTTAGACTTAGAACCTATAATATGGTGTGGAATTGCATAACATTTGAAATATTAGCATGAAGCACCCAAAAAGTTTAAAAAAAAAAAAAAATTCATCCATCACCAGCATATCTGTGTAAAGTCCAAGAGCAGACATCCATGAATTATACATCAACAACTTGTCAAAGAAAAAAAAATAAACAAAGAACAACTTTGTTGTTCACTCAATAATGTTTTACAATTGCATTTCTATTTGAGACAAATGATTTACATCATGCACAACAAGATAATAAGTGGACATGACAGTCCTTGTGAACATTTTCAATCAATTGCATTAACATGCAGAAGCAATGGCCTCCAAAAGAGAGGCTGTAAATCCCATCTGAGTTTCTTCATCGATTCTCGAAAATAAAGGAACATGGACAAAGAGAGACTTGTTACCCTTCTGTTCTGCGAACCGGAGAGAGTGGTAATACACATAATTGCAAACAAATCGTCCAGCATCATTTGATATCGTTACATCATACTCTCTTCCCTTCTTCAAGAATTTCAAAATTGCATCGACGGATAGAGAAGTCTTCATAAAACAAAATAAACAATTAGGAAAATATGAAACACATTCTCATACCATAGCTACAATAGCATGCAAATATGAGAGACGATAATTAACTAATAAGGCATTCCCTTGCATGTTCAATATCGAAACGAGGTATTTTTCCATCAATGTTTTGTCTTAACCCTCCAGTTCTAAGAAGAAATGGGTTTTGGTAATTTGAAGTTCGGTCGGAAGGTAAGTAAAATGTGGCCGAAGATATTTTTCATTGATTTAAACATTCAAATGATTACTGAGCTGCTCCAAACTTACAAGTCTATAACCATAAACGCAATTACCACACTTTCCATGGTATTGGATTTTGCAACATAATTATGGCTATGCACATTATTTAAGGCAAACATAACCAAGTACAAAAAATATTTTGTGTCTCTTTCCTTATTGATTTGTTCTTTCTATCATTTTCTTAACAGACTAATACAACATCAATGAAAAGTATAATCTTTCTTCAGCTCAACCGATTAATACAACATCAACGTTTTAGACCTAACTCAACCACACAAAACCAATTTGTAAGGTGAAAATCGCCTAAGCTTTATAAGTTTTATTTAGGCCTTATTTCTAACTAATGTGCAGTTTGGACTTTACTGTCCCAATACACTAAACAAAATGAAAAACTAGTTTGTGCAAAACAGAACTTGTTCTATGAAATGCAATCCAACATGTTAATGGTTCACAAGATAGAATTTTAATAGTAACTTTAGTTTACCTCTCTTGTTCGAGAAATTCCTCCATCTTCAAGGACTATTGGAACTTGCTGCAAAAGAAAATTGAAAACAAAGAAAAAGGAATTCAGAAAAATGCAAAACATGGTATTCTTCAAACCAATAAAGAAAATCTTGTAGCTTTTCCTATTTCATCTATAAAAAATAAACAAGAAGCAAGATCATATAACTCACCTGTGGTTGCCATCCTAATTCATCTGGACAGCGGAAAGTGGCTTCATTTGCTGCCAACCGTTCAACGGCAAACCTTACAGCTCCACTATTCACTCCTAAGTGAAGCTGAAAAATAAATTCATGAGAAGTTCTGTTATCAAAATCATCAAGGAAATATGATTATATCATTAACATGCATTTCTGATTCACAGTATCTTTTATTCAATATCTACCAAGCATTGGTTTCCCACGCTGATATATAAATATTATCTTATAATTAACAAGGAGCATATAACAAGAGAACCTAGAAACGAAACGAAAATGGAGAGAAACAATATAACACTAAACAAAGTGTCGATTGCATAATTGTTTGGTGCGAGTTTATTTCTTCTCAATCTTCATTCATATAATGTGTTACAATGCCTAGCAGCAACTGCAGGATATTAATGTGATGATGGAAACAAAATGCTACAGATTACATGACACGAAAACTAAATTTCCAATGCAATTCAATGTTTCCACCAAAAATGTGGCGAAAATGACTAGTGCGACAAACAATCTTCAAGTCTAATAGATGGTAATGTGCTGCAAATGCATACTTCATTAAGATTATGTTAAGACATAATTATGACATTCTAAAGCAAATCTTTTTGTTTTCCAAAACTTTTGCTAGTTAGTTACTTTCCAAAGACTGGATAAAAGGAAACGGTTGTATTAGGCAGTCGATAGCCAACGTAAAACTTAATCGAATCTTTATCTATGACATGGATCAAATGAGCAAGAGTCGTTGCATCACTACTAATGCAGTGAAAAATAAGATTAATGAGTTGGATAAAGATATACTATATGACATAATATTAAAACTTTGTTTGATTCATGTAGTTGACCCTACTTAATGGGATAAGGCTTGGTTATTCTTGTTGAGTGCTAGTTACTGTCCAAAGTAACTGGCCATAATTCCTTAACTTATATATTTACAATTTTAAAGGAAGGCAGTATCATGATCAAATATCAACAATTAAACTAAGATCAAATATATTACAAGAAATTAAATTGAATAAGAGAAAACTAACCCACACAACATTTTCATTGCTCTTTGAATCTGTTTTAGAAACAACAGATTCCATGGTCTGATATAACTGAGGAAGTGCACCATCACCAGCCACATCAAGCACAGTGCAGCTTCCAAGAGTAACACCAGCTGGAAGACCTTTCCTTTCAACATAATCCTTCAGATTACTAACAATAGCTTCTGTAGGATTTATAGGAACTCCTTGAAACTTCTTAAACCCAGTTACATGAACTGTTACGGCCTTTAGCCCTTCAGATCCCATTTCCTCGTTCTGAATTCTAATGCAGTTCCCAATTTTCGATAAACTGTATTTAACAATTTCCCTTCTTATTATATGTCTTTCTCTAGAAAACAATAATTAACCTGCATCAAACTATATCCAACTTTAACCAATGTTTTTCCAACAAATGTCTAAATAAATTTTGTCATATGATGCACAGAGACAGACATAACACTGACATTGATTCTTCGACACTTATAATAATTTGATAAAATTGAGTACTAATGTAACCACATGTGTTGTGTACGTGTCAGTCGTCGACACGTGCCGAACACTAGATACGTCTTTGATCTAAAGTATAAGTACTACATACATACTTATATAATTGGTGATTGTCAAAAACCTTAAAAAGCATAATACATAACAAAGTCACACTCTAATATACTGCTATTACTCCTCAAAATAGGTTAGCGCGGGTTCGGTTTTTGAGGTTACCAAAATTGATTTTGTTTAAAACTAAGTTGAATGCAAAGTAATTTATGTTTGGATACATTCACGTAAAAGTTAATTGAACAATTGATTTAAGCCTAAACATCAATTCTAGAGACAAAAACTTTAAATTCTGATTTCAAGTTTGAAAAATTATTAATGCAAAATCAACTCTAATGAAACTCATCCAAACATGTCAAAATCAATTAATACACCTAAAATCAATTTTACATCATCAAAATTGAAACAAACACACACACTTCAATAATTGAAGAACAACTCAAGACAGAAGCTCTGTCATAAGCAGCAGCAACAACATACATACAGCTTATTTTTCAAGCTGATTTCAAAAAATCACTATCTTATAATAATTAGACAAAAACCAAAAGTATATAACATAATTTACAAAAATGAATGAAAACATAAACAAGCACAAATATAAGTACGGAACTCAAATAGAACAAAAACAACATGAAAAGCAGAGACGAAAGGATACCTGGGAATTCACGCAAGTGTAAATGTTTGTGACAACTTCTTTGGTTGGATGATTTTTATTTTTATTTTTAAAAAATAAAAAATAAATAAAAGCATAACTTGCGGTAGCGTCCTTTGACTCTTCAATTGGGGTGATGAGTGTGTAAATGTGAAAAAATGCCACTGGTTATATTACGATATTACAGAAATGCCACTGTCGTGGTTCTCGTGTGATTAGTATAATGCGAGTGACAGCGGGAGAATGCGTCATTGGACGGTGACCGAACTGTGTTTCACTTTTTTTTCGTATCAAAATTGACAAACTTTGCTTTAAGCATCATTCCGTTCCCACCCAACGAGAAAAAGTTAACAAAGACAGTTAATTCATTAAGGATTTTTTGCAAAAATACTTTGTTAATTATTTTATTCACTAAATATTACTCTAGTGGTTAATAATTACTTAGGAGAAGGAAAAATCTTAGAATTTGGGGATCGAATTTTGGATCTCTTCTTTCGTGAAATTTTCAACGTTTCAATGTTTATCATTGAACTATATAGTGTGTGGGATTCATGTTTTTGACAATAAAATGTTATATTCACATAACACAAACACCCCTTTAGTATAAAAGCAAACATTAACCTCTCTTATTTAATTTTACAAGCGACAAATTAATATCTCCTTTCTCTATTAACATTGTCTGCCATATGTTAAACCCGTTAAATAAAAAATTAGATTACATTAGTGAAAATACAACAATATATACTTTAAATTTTCATATATTTATTAAACACACTATTCTATCTTTATCTCTTTTTCTATTACATTGTCAATATATTTTTAATTTTAATTAATTTTCTTTAATATTTCTAACTGCAAGGTAATGGTTTGAAGTTAGGGGAAATTAGTGTTTTCATACAATTAAAGGGGTATGAGTATTATTTGAAGATATCTCATAAAAGATATAAATGCAATTTTTTTTTTTAATTTAGGGAAATACTAAGAGTGTGATTGGTGTTGGGTTTTGCGGAAAAAAAGCAAGAAGAAAGAACTAAGTGAGTGAGAGAGAGTATGAGACGATAGAACACTTCTACCGGATCTCTATTTTTTCCAGTCGTCTCAACCTATTTGATGCGCTCAATATTTCTCATCTACTCTGCACTAGATTGACTCTTAGAGAGAAGAGTTGCATGAGTTGCACAAACTTCATTCATAGCTTAAGAATCTCATATAAATAAATAAATTCAAAAAAAAAAAAAAATTTACCTATCCGTACGTTAAAGATAACGTAATAACAAATAATTAATTACATATATAAATTAAATTTAAAAAACCATACATCAGCATTTTTTGCACATCTTAAAAATTGAGATATCACATATCGTTAATAAGACAAAATAGATAAATCAAAACTATATTTATTTTAGTCGGTTTAAATAACTAAGTCATTTCTGTTTAAATTTAAAGTAAATGAGTTATAATTATTATTATTATTATTATTATTATTATTATTGTTATTATTATTATTATTATTATTACATTCAACGTCAAAAAATGGAAGGAGTTTGAGGAGTAAAAGATAAGAGTTGAAGGTGAATGAGAAAATAAATACTAATATACTAACATTTGATTTGATTTATGTATGTGTCAAGTAACCTCTGCTCTATTATGAAAAAATAGCCTTTTGATACGAGAAGTCCTCTGCTAAGGTTTCTGCAAGAAGAGCATGGAGTATGAGACGATAGAACACTTCTACCGGATCTCTATTTTTTCCAGTCGTCTCAACCTATTTGATGCGCTCAATATTTCTCATCTACTCTGCACTAGATTGACTCTTAGAGAGAAGAGTTGCATGAGTTGCACAAACTTCATTCATAGCTTAAGAATCTCATATAAATAAATAAATTCAAAAAAAAAAAAAAATTTACCTATCCGTACGTTAAAGATAACGTAATAACAAATAATTAATTACATATATAAATTAAATTTAAAAAACCATACATCAGCATTTTTTGCACATCTTAAAAATTGAGATATCACATATCGTTAATAAGACAAAATAGATAAATCAAAACTATATTTATTTTAGTCGGTTTAAATAACTAAGTCATTTCTGTTTAAATTTAAAGTAAATGAGTTATAATTATTATTATTATTATTATTATTATTATTATTGTTATTATTATTATTATTATTATTACATTCAACGTCAAAAAATGGAAGGAGTTTGAGGAGTAAAAGATAAGAGTTGAAGGTGAATGAGAAAATAAATACTAATATACTAACATTTGATTTGATTTATGTATGTGTCAAGTAACCTCTGCTCTATTATGAAAAAATAGCCTTTTGATACGAGAAGTCCTCTGCTAAGGTTTCTGCAAGAAGAGCATGAAAACCACACAAAAGAAGCATAATACGAAGAAGGCTAAACGGGGATCAAGGCTCACAACAACTCTGGTTAACTATTCATACATGTATAAAAAATTCCCAAAGGAGGTACATAAAAGTGAACCACAATCTAATCGTTATTCCTTGTTGGGATCCGAAGGAATGGACCTAGGAAACAACGATTCAGTATAACATCATTACTAATTTACTATGAGGAAGAAAAAAAATGAGAGAGAATTGTGTTTTAAAACTTTTTGCTATGCTAAATCCATTTGTGTTAATTAGTTTGCTTTAATTAAGGAATAATTGACCTATTCTTATGGGTTTTTAGTTAGAGTCAAATTATGTTGCAGTCATTAGTTAAGCTGCAGATCATGTCCTTTATTTTTGGAGAGTTAGTTTTGTTAAGTCCTATAAAAGGGCACTTGAGATTGATTAATAAAATTATCATTTTGGTGCTATTTGGAAATTATTGAGCTTAATTTCACAATTGGTATCAGAGCAAAGTGATCCTGGTTATTTGAGAGAGAAAACATGAGCGACGATAAAACACTCACAAGAATTCCCCACTTTGATGGTCATTATGATCATTGGAGTGAATTGATGGAAAATCTTCTGCGAGCAAAAGGCTTATGGAGTTTGATTGCCGAGGGCTACACGGTGCCAGCAAAAGGAGTTGAGGTAACTGTTGACGAGCAAAAAAAATTGGAGGATCTCAAGTTAAAAGATCATCAGGTGAAGCACTACCTATTCCAGGCGATTGATCAGACAGTGTTTGAACAGATCTTGGATCGTCGAACATCCAAGATTGTTTGGGATTCAATGAAGAGGAAGTTTGGAGGAAATGAGAGGGTGAAGAGGTCTCTTCTCAATACTTTGAGGAGAGAATTCGAGGTCCTTGCCATGAAGACGAACGAAAAAATTGACGATTATTGTGCAAGAGTAACGACAGTTTCCAACAAAATGAGGAGCAATGGGGAAGACATGCCAGATTCAAAGATCGTTGAGAAGATTCTTCGAACACTGACAGAAAAATTCACATATGTGGTGGTTTCTATTGAGGAATCCAACGACACAGGAAGTATGTCTATTGATGAGCTGCAAAGCTCTTTGGCTGTTCATGAGCAAAAGTTTAGGAAAACCAGTTATGGAGAGGAAGATCAAGCTCTCAATGTCCGAGGCAGAGGTGGAGGTTCCTACAGAGGCAGAGGTAGGGGTAGAGGGCGATCTTTCAACAAGGCGTCAGTCGAGTGCTATAAATGTCACAACTTAGGACATTTTCAGTATGAGTGCCCAAAATGGAACAAAGAAGCTCACTATGCAGAGGTGGAGGAAGAAGATGAAGTTCTACTCATGGCATATGTGGAACTTCAAGGAGAAAAGCAAAATGATGCCTGGTTTGTGGACTCTGGATGCTCAAATCACATGTGCGGAGATCGAGGTATGTTCTCAAGCTTGGATACTACTTTCTCTCATACTGTCAAGCTTGGGAATAATCACAAATTGATTGTCAATGGTAAAGGTGTGGTGAAAATTATGCTTAAGGGAATAAGTTATATGATGAGTGATGTGTATTATGTTCCTGAGCTAAGGAACAACTTACTTAGTGTTGGACAACTTCAGGAGAAGGGATTAGATGTGTTATTTAAGGGAGGAGTACGTAGCACATGTAGTATATTTCACCCTACGAAAGGAAAAATAGCCGAGTCTGTTATGAGTGCAAATCGAATGTATGTTTTACTTGCTGAATCTTGTAGTAAGACAAATGAAGAAAAATGCTTTCAGGTTGATGTCTCAGACAAAGCAAAATTGTGGCATCATCGATATGGGCATCTTGGCTACAAGGGTCTTCTCACCTTGCAAAAGAAGGAGATGGTCATCGGTTTACCAGAAATTGGACAAGCAAAGACTATTTGTGAGTCATGTATGAAGGGGAAGCAACACCGAGGACCGTTTCCAAAGAAGAGTACGTGGAGAGCAATTGAGAGACTGCAGCTCATCCATTCTGACCTATGTGGTCCGATTACGCCTTCATCAAACAGCCACAAGAGGTACCTGATAAGTTTTATTGATGATTTTTCTAGGAAAGCCTGGATATATTTTGTACTAGAGAAATCAGAAACTTTTTATTATTTCAAACTATTCAAAACACTTGTAGAAAAACAAACATGCATGTTTGTCAAGTGTTTAAGAATAGATAGAGGGGGATAATACAATTCTGGAGAATTCAAGGAGTATTGCAAGGAACATGGGATCAAAAGGCAGCTGACCACCTCTTACACCCCTCAGTAAAACGGAGTTGTTGAGCGCAAGAATCGAACCATTATCAACATGGTTAGAGTTGTTTTAACAGAGAATGGAGTTCCAAAAATGTTCTGGCCAGAAGCTGTGCAATGGGCAAGCCATGTTCTTAACAGATCTCCTACATTGGCTGTGAAAGACATGACACCTGAAGAAGCGTGGAGTGGTGAAAAGCCTTCTGTAGAACACTTTAGAATATTTGGGTGTATAGGACATGTTCACGTTCCAGATGTGAAAAGAACCAAACTTGATAAGAGCGTGAAATGTGTTTTTCTAGGCTTCAGCAGTGAGTCCAAAGCATTCAGAATGTTTGATCCAATCAAAGAGAAGATTCATATCAGTTGAGATGTGATATTTGAAGAAGACAAAACGTGGAATTGGGATACTAATTACTCTACTGAGAAGTTAATGGAGCTTGAATGGAAAGATGAATATGATAGTGATATGAATAAGGAAGTGGAAGTAGAAGAAGAGAATGGGAACCAAAATGATGAAAACACTCATCAACCAGAGGTCACACCAAGGGAAGGTAGAGTGAGACAACCACCAATATGGGCGGCTGATTACACCTCAGGAGAAGGATTATCAGATGTAGAGGATGAGGCAAATCTTGCAAAAGTTCACAATTTTGATATTGATAATCTTGCATTCATGGTCATTTCAGATCCCACAAGTTTTCAAGAGGCAGTCAAGCACCCAAAATGGAGACATGCAATGGATGCAGAAATAAAGTCTATTGAAAGGAATCAGACATGGGCTCTGACTTTGCTTCCAACAGGAGCCAAAACAATTGTTGTGAAATGGATTTATAAAACCAAACTCAATGAATTGGGGGAGGTGGATAAATTCAAAGCTAGACTGGTTGTGAAAGGTTATTCACAGCAGTATGAGGTGGACTACACAGAAGTGTTTGCACCTGTGGCACGAATGGATACCGTGAGGAATGATTATGCCTTGGCTGCACAAAGAGGATGGAAACTCCATCAGTTGGATGTAAAGTCTGCATTTTTACACGGAAAATTGGAGGAAAGAAGTGATACAAAGAGCTGATGGAATATTCATATGCCAAAGAAAGTATGCTACTAAAGTGATCGACAGATTTGGAATGCAAGACTACAACTCTGTTTGCAATCCAATTGTTCCTGGACAAAAGATTGGTCGAGACGAAGATGGTGTGACAATCGACTCAACTTTATATAAACAAATGGTGGGCAGCTTAATGTATCTCACAGCAACGCGTCCTGATTTGATGTTCGTGGTCAGTCTCATTAGCAGATTTATGGCAAGTCCCACTCAGTTACATTATGCAGCGGTAAAGAGAATCATGCGGTATTTGAAGGGAACAATAAACTATGGTATTTGGTACAAACAGGGAGAAAGAAGTGATCTTGTAGCTTATACTGACAGCGATTATGCAGGAGATATTGATGATAGTAAAAGTACATCAGGCGAGGAGCTGTAGCATGGTCCTCCCGAAAACAACCTATTGTGACTCTTTCTACCACTGAAGCAGAATATGTAGCAGCAGCTACCTGTGCGTGTCAAGCTATTTGGATGAGAAGAATATTGGAGGAAATCAGTTATGCACAAGCTGGAAAAATGGCGATGTTATGCGATAACACATCTACTATTAAACTGTCCAAGAACTCGGTCATGCATGGACGGTCTAAGCACATAAGAGTTTGATATCATTTTCTAAGGGACTTAACCAAAGAAGGTGTCATCGAATTGGTTTATTGCAGCACAAAAATGCAGCTAGCAGACATGATGACAAAGGCGTTAAAGTTGGCATCATTTCAGAAGATTCGAGAAGCACTTGGGATGAGCGTTGGTGAACTGAACTCTTCAGAGAGCTAAGTTCAAGGGAGGGATTGTTAATTAGTTTGCTTTAATTAAGGAATAATTGACCTATTCTTATGGGTTTTTAGTTAGAGTCAAATTCTGTTGTAGTCATTAGTTAAGCTGCAGATCATGTCCTTTATTTTTGGAGAGTTAGTTTTGTTAAGTCCTATAAAAGGGCACTTGAGATTGATTAATAAAATTATCATTTTGGTGCTATTTGGAAATTATTGAGCTTAATTTCACAATTTGACCTAAGTTATATTACATACATAGACAAAGTGTTTAAACACTTAAATATGCATTATTCCAATAAATATTTATTGTCTATGTCAAATTGTATATATATATATGAGATATTATCCCCTTATACCACGAAGAGATGGGTCATATAAATAGATTCAATATAATTATACTATTGGATCTACTATGTATGTGATGTTATGTTATAAACTAAATATATCTATATTGCTACCAAGAATACTCTTAAATAACTTAGAAGAACCTAAGAATTTATTCTTAGCCTATGATGGTGAAGAACTCAATATCATAGTCCAAATTTGTGTTTTGTTTAAATGATTATGTTGTGTGTTGGAAGAGCTCAAAGCATGAGACAATTTACCATTTTCTGGAAGAATTTAAGTAAACTTATTTCTTCGATGCAACACATTAGGTTATTTGGATCAAAAAGTTCATCGTTGAGTTTGATACAATTTTATAAATTAACTCATTTACTTTGTGAAAATATTTTCTGTTTTCATTTTTTAAATTTGTGTGTAAATTTTACTTGTTAATAAGAAGGTAAGAGACATTTTAAAGTAAACAATTGTCTACATTTCTAAAAACAATAAATTGTCAAAAAAATAATTTTAATATTTAAGGAAATGTGTTTTTATGAACTAACATTTTATCTTCTCTCTATGATAATAGTTAACTTAAAAGAGTTTTTCACTAAGGTAAAATAAACACAAAATTTAGAAAATGAAAATGAAAAAATATTTCACAAAATAACTGAGTCCTAAATTTATTATTATTTCAAAAAGGCAATATATATATATATATGTATATATATATATATATATATATATATATAAGTGATCACTCCACCATAAACTAAAATCAAACGTGAACATCTTTGACTTTGCTTTAATCCAAGATCAAGATGAGAGTTTAATCCGTTTTACAGTTTGGCGTAAGGAATTTTTTCTGTTGAGAAGTGCTCTCTATCCAAATTGATCACATAGATCATCCAAATAACTTGAAAGTGTGGCCTTGATTTTGTTTTTGTTAAACTTGAGAAAACCCTTAAATATATTGTTGAGCATGAGGAACTACATCACAATGTAAATCACTTTGAACACCCAATCAAGTTAAGATACGTGATTACATGTTGTTGGAGAGTTGACATTGAAAATACAAACGCACTATTGATTCTTCATTCTCACAACCACCATTACACAATAAATTATGATTGTTCAATACTCCATGTCTAGACAAATTTTCCTATGTTGGGAGTCGATTAACTACAAGAGGCCACTCAAAAAGAGACACTTTAAGATGAAACTCCACGTATAGACAAAAATTTCTACATTGAGAGTCAAATAACCACAAGAGACCACTCAAAAAGAGACACTTTAAGACAAAGCATTTTATTTCAAATAAATTTCATAGAAGAGTCCGCTATACTAGCACCCTCTACCACCTCATTCCCAACATCGCTATGCATTGTCGCAATAGTCCCTAGATGAAACATAAATATTTTAAAGTCCCTGAATTAATATTTTGTTTGTCATTTATGTCTCTGCCATAAACTTTTTTCCTATTTTTTCATTTATTTTGTTGAGCTGTCAAGTTGTTTATATATAGCGCACTTATGTGGCATAAAAGTTAACATATATTCTGTAACATCCATACATTTTATTTTATTTTAATATTTTACCTTAGGAAGTGAGATAATTATTCTAAAAAAAAAATTGTCGGTTACTATTGTAATGTGTTATTTTAAAATAATAAGAATAATAATAATAATAATAATAATAATAATAATAATAATAGTAGTAATAACAATAATAATAATAATAATAATAATAATAATAATAATAATAATAATAATAATAATAATAATAATAATAATAATAATAATAATAATAATAAAAGGAACCGTTAAAAATAAATTCATGTATTAGATTGAAATATCACTTTTTCCTTTTAATACCACGTATACTCAGTTTAACATTCCCACGTCTGACTTAAGGTTCCCCACTCCTGACTTTCTCCACTTCTGTCAACATTCCCCACTCCACTTCTGTCAATGTTCCCCATTTCTGGGTTAAGGTTCTCACTCTGCCAACGTTCTCCGGCTTAACTTCTCACTTGTGGCTTAAAGTTAATCCTTGGTAAAAAGCAAACAAAAACAAAACAGACGTCTTCCATTCAAAAAAACACTTTGTGATATAAAAAAAGGGTTTATGAGAGAAAAAGAGAGAGACCACTTTGATAGAATTGGCAACCACCAAAAGAGAAAAGAGATGAGTAACTCCATTCCCGAATTTGTTAAACCAGTATCAGAAAATCATCGACTGCGCATTCGTTAACCGTTAGATCGGGCTGATTTTCGAACAGCAGGTTCGCAGCATTTAGACCCATGTTTTCATCGGTCGGATCGGAGAAATGACGTTCAGAGAGGGAGAAACCGTGCTCGCACAGCAGCAGGTGTGAAATGAGTGAGACAAAGTTTGTGAAGCATAATTCTAAATATAACTCTAGTAATGGTAAGGGCATCACTCCATCCGCTTTCTTACTTGAATTATATGTGATATAAATGTATTGTGATGTTACGTATTGGTTATGTTTGTGTGTTATCTTCAAAATGAATATTAATAACGGTTGTGCTTGATATGCTCAAATTGTGGAAAATGAATGTTATATTATACGTTGTTATAATGGTTGTGCTTGACATGTTGTGGTTATTCAAGGTGATTCCTTTGGGTCTAAACTAGGTTGGTTTAGAACAAGGTTGAATGATTTTGGACGCTCTGGTTGAGTGATCTATATTGTTACTAACAAAAGTGTCTACATTCATGCATTCATAGTTGTGTGGTGCGTCCATAATTGGTTGGAGCCCACAGATCCTTGCGGGGATTTAGAGTTAGTGGTGTTGCTTGGAAGGACCCACGAAGCCCTTGCGGGGGAGACGATATTCCAGAATCATGCATTGACATATAGTCTAACAAATAGATTGTGCATTTTGGTTGAATTGTGTGTGCGTTGTGACTTTTAACTGTTAAATGAAATATATGATGTTGTGACTTTTAACTGTTAAATGAAATGTATGATTTATTTATATTTTTGTTATAACAACTATATATGCATGCATATTTGCTCTGTATTTGTTATTTGGAGATGACCCTTACATTTGACAGGACGTCACCTATAGTGTTACTTGAGTGAATAATGTCATGGTCAACCCAATAGGAGAAATGCGAGGAAGTACAACAGTATGCAGTCAGAGGCTTCGAGATACTTTTGTGCTGGTATGAGACTTGTTGGGAGAGTTTTCTACAAGATGAAATATATGATGTTGTGACTTTTAACTGTTAAATGAAATGTATGATTTATTTATATTTTTGTTATAACAACTATATATGCATGCATATTTGCTCTGTATTTGTTATTTGAAGATGACCCTTACATTTGACTGACAGGACGTCACCTATAGTGTTACTTGAGTGAATAATGTCATGGTCAACCCAATAGGAGAAATGCGAGGAAGTACAATAGTATGCAGTCGAAGGCTTCGAGATACTTTTGTGCTGGTATGAGACTTGTTGGGAGAGTTTTCTACAAACGTCCAGAGTTATGACCAACTAGAATTTATGCTTGGGTAGTAAAATATCAATAGTTTTGGCTATAGGAGTCTCTTTTGTTCAACGTATTAACTTTATTTTAGTGATTGTAAATATTTTGATTCTTTATTTTTGAAATATAATTAAAATAGTTATTAAATGATTTTAAAGTAAATGAGTACTTAAGGTAATCATAAATAAATAAAAATGAATTTGAAATTTTACGTTTAGAATTTCTGTTAGTTAATGTCCCGAAAAAAAACGGGATGTTACATATTCAGTCGAATTTGATATCTATATTGACAAAGATCAAAATGATAGTTAACTAAAACATATCGTCTTGCCAATGTCTTTTAAAATGTTCGAACCTTAACTCTACTCCTCATTGTTATCTTCCCAAAATGACATATCTTTTCTCCTCCTTTTAGTTTTTCCCTCTATCACAAAATATCACCTTTGTTTTAAAAACAAGAGGAACAATCCTTAAGGTGGAATATTTCTTCTCAAATCTATGTGATAACAAACAACACAAACTTAAAGAAAATCACCTTTGCTAACAATTGCCACAAAACTTAAAGAAAATCACTTGTAAGTTGTAGTCGCAACATCTTCAAAACTTGTGGTGGGTCTCATGAGGAATTGTTGCTCCATTGTGTCTTCCTCATGTGCTGGAGGAAGCGAATCTGTAACAATGATTGTGTGTGATGGTGTGAAAGAGACAAAGGGAGCGAATAAATAATTATGTTTTGATTAATTGTCACTTTGAGAAGATTCAATTCGCATAACTATAGCGAGTAAGGACTGGATTATGGTTCTTACATTTTAAAAGCCAACAAAAATATGGTGTAACTTAATTAAATGTGATTTTGGTCTTTATCAACATGAATATCAAATAGGACCGAATAAATGTAATCTAATTAAACAACTAAACTCATGCACGTCAGCATGATGTTGAAAAAACATGACAACTAATCTTAACAAACAAAAAATAGAAATAAAATTGACCACTAAATTACTAACAAAATACTAATCGAGAGACTTGAAATGGTTTCTATTTCTTTTAAAAATTATTATGACACCATATGTTATTTTAAGGAATTGAAATGAACATTAATTGTTAATAAAATCTCATATTTCTTCAAACATATAAAATGATGGATCTTTATTAGAGTAGTTGAATGAGTTTAGTTTGAGTGTGTTCATTCTTTTTTCAACCAAGATGGTTGGACACCCTCAATTTTTCAACATTTATTTTCTCTCTATCTCTCTCGGTCGTCGATGCATTACTTACATATCATATTTATCACTCTATTATCTATTTCTTTTTGTTTCAAAGAGGAATGAATTCTCACACCACTCTCTATTTCTTTTTGTTTTAAGGAGAGAAACGAATTCTCTTTTACCACGTGAAGGTTCACTTAAATCCCCATCATAGTCATTATTAATTAAGATTTTAAGTATCTTGTCTGAGTGATGAGTTTAATGTCCTATATATATATATATATTATCAAACGTAGATGATGTTCATCATAAAAACTAAAAATTACACCAACATTGAAAAAAATTATATCAAATCAAAACTAAAATTAAATTATAACAAAATTAGTTATACATATATTTATTCTCCTGGAACATATAATAGTAACATTCAAATCCGACGCTAACAACAACATTAACAATTTTTGAATATCACCCTTCTTACTTTTTTGTTGCAAAATCATTAATAATTTGTTTAGAATCAAGATTCTTTAAATAAACAATTTCAATTTAAATCAATGCACGACTGTTAAATTTATTTTATTTAAATTATAAATAAGATTTTATCAATTTCAATTTAAAAAACTCCTCTTAGTAGGTACAACATTATCATAGATAATATTATTCTATATATATATAAACATTAAGAAAATAATGAAATATTTTAAGATAACTCGATATTTGATAAAAACTTGATTTTGATTCAATTGAAAAACTGAGAGAAAGAAAATAAAAGGAAAATGAGATTAAAACATCAAAGAAATTGAGAAGATTGATTTGTGTTTGAAGGTGTATAGTGGACGCATGAAGCATTTTTCTTCTCTTTCTCCTGTCACTCTCTCTCTCTCTCCTGCAGCAGTAAATGGCAGGTTGATAGCAAGAAAACAGAAAGAGAGGTCCCAAAATCAATAACCTGTTTATTTAGTAAAAAGTGTTCATAGGAAATAACAGGGTACCAAAAGTAACCCACAATCAGAATTTGGTATATGTCTCTCTCTCTTCCCACTTTTGGTTCACTTTTCCTTTTTTTCTTATTACTCTCTCTTGCCTTCTGCATATTCTGACCTAGCTTTTCAATTCGGGCTATTTATCATACTCAATTCAATGCTCCCTTTTGCACAATTGCTTCCTTCAACACTCCTTTTAACTTCCATTTTTTACCCTCTTCTCTCTGCATCTTCACAATGTCTCACCTCTATTACATCTTTATCAACTTTCATTTTTTCTAAATTTTTCAAATTTCAACTTTTTGAGTATGTATACAATTTTTCAAGAGTTGGCCATTTTCTCTAGTTTCTTCAATTTCAAAAAGTAATGTCACGAGAGTTTCATTTCTTCAGTTTGGTTTGAAGATTTTGATTTGTTTGTTTAGTTACTTACTTCAATGTTAAGTTGTTAACACATCTTTTGATAATTTATTCTTTATCTATAATTTACTATTTGGTAACTGTAGAAGCTACTTTATTGTTTGGTTTGGTTTTCTCTCAACTTTTTTGAATTTACTTTGTTTTATTGGTTCAAACAAGTCACTGATTTTTTTTTTTTTTGCTAGTGGTTGCTTTGATGTATACATGTTAAGGAAATGAGTGAAGGAGAAAAGTTTGAGGTAGATAGAAAGGAGGGTATGGCATTGGATTGGAGGTTTTTGAGTGCCAACCTTGCAAATTCATCGGATGGTTTGGTTTCCATGGAAAATTCTATGAATATAATTGGTTCTTCTTCATGTTCTAATTCAATGGTTGATTCATATGGTCCAAACTTCTTGGACCTTCTTCCAAATTCTGAAAACTTAGGGTTTTGTGATGTTAATGCTCATCAGAGCAATGTGAGCTCTTCAATCACAGATGGAATAAGGAAAGATGGATTTAGCTTTGTAAGAGTTGGTCATGATGATAATAGAACACTAGGAATGAGTTGGAACCTAAACCTTGCTAGTTCTATGATGATGAAGACGGATGGTATTTTACCAAATGGAAGTTTGTCACAGTTTCCAACTGATTCTGGATTTATTGATGCCGTAAGAATGTCATGCTTTAGTGCCGCCGGAGGTTTCGGAGATACGATGAACTCGTGTGGAATTCCCCAATCTATGGCTCTACAAGCTCTTGGAGGGTGTTCTAATGAGGGTGATAGAGGAGAATCAAGTGGTGATGATGGTGTCGGTAGCCATCATGATTCCCAAATGTTGGATTGTACAAGTGAGGAACCTTCTATTAAAGGTCTAAACCCAAAGAAAAGGAAAAGAAAAGGGCAGGTATATTTCTTTGAGTTGTATTTTTAGTATTGCTGATTCTATTTTCCCCTATGTAGCATGGACACTTCACTTCAAAATGAAGATGTATCTGGTGTCCGTCACCAATACATGTGGCTACACTTCAGATTGAAAATGTATTTGTGTGCCAGTGTTGTGTCTGTGTCGTGTAAGTTTGTTTTATTTTGTGTTAGGATAATGATAGTGATAAAGCCACTCGGAAGGGCAACTGTGAGAGTAGACAGAAGGGAGAGCAGCAACCAACTTCAACCACTAAGGCGGCTTCTAAGAAGAATGCCAAACAAGGGTCTCAAGCTTCTGTCCCGACTGACGAAGGATACGTACATGTTAGGGCTCGCCGTGGTCAAGCAACAAATAGTCATAGCCTTGCAGAGAGAGTAAGATGTTACAGAAAAAGTTTCTGTGATGAGAAAAAAATTGTTTGGAATTTGGATGCAGGGTTTCTAATTATTTAGATTTCAACTGCAGGTGAGGAGAGAAAAGATTAGTGAAAGGATGAAGTTTCTTCAAGATCTTGTACCTGGATGCAGCAAGGTACATTTAAAATTAGTTACTGGAAGATAAGATCTTTACCTTATATTCATTTGAGGATTTAGAGTATTGTTTTCTTTTGATATCATAGTTATTTTTGTTTATAGGTCACTGGCAAGGCACTGATGCTAGATGAAATCATTAACTATGTACAATCTCTTCAACAACAGGCTGAGGTATGGAGAAAAAGCATATTTCTAATTAGTGATTATTAACTCATCCAACTAATTTTCCCTTATTTTTGGATTTTGCTTCTGTAGAATATCGACAGCATATGTTCCTGTAGAATTTCTGATTAACACCTTTGACTGTTATAATGTTATTCCACCTGTTTGAAATTGCTATAATTTGAATGATCACTTTTGATGATTTGTATGCCAGAATAATATTTGGAAACAGCTTATGACATGTCCATGTGTTGTTTTCAGCTTATTTCTATAAGTTTTCCAGGATAGCTTATAAAAACAGTTTATAGCTCATATGAAAATAGTTTGACTTTATTTTATCTTCTGTTATAAAAATGGTTTATACATAAGCTCTTATATGATAAGCGCTTATGCAATAAGTGCTTAATTAAGTTGTTTATCCAAACATAACCTATATATGTTTCTAGAAACCTATGCATTTTTTTTTCAGTTGAAGTTGACACCATTTTCTTCCTCTTGGCAGTTTTTATCAATGAAACTTGCATCAGTAAATCCACATGTGGATTTTAATCTCGAAGAGCTGCTTCCAAAAGATGTATGATTTTAGTCAATTTGCATACTGACGAGTTTAAAACCTTACAATGAGCTATATGTTCCTGACTGACCTTTTATACAATTGAATATTTTGTCAGGTTCTTCAACATCGACCTGGTCCGTCATCTGTACTAGGGTTTCTCACAGAAATGCCAGTGACTTTTCCTTCATCATTACACTCGCCTCAACCAGGACTGACTCGTTTGACTCTACCTAACATGGCAAATTCATCAAATATACTTGAGCGGACCGTTCAACAACAGGGAGGATTTAAAGAGGCAAATCAGGTTAATCCATTGCAAGGAGCAAAGCACTGACATTTCCTCAACACAGTTATACAGCATGCTAATAGTAACCTGTGTATTATATATTAATATAAACTGTGTTATAGTTTCGATATATGAAATATTAGTTAGTACTTCTATAGTGTTAAGGTTTGGAGAGCAGTTATTTAACCATAGGAAGGGATTGACTCTAGGTTAGAGGAAGTTAAGAAGTATTCATGGATGGAATTGGGTGAATTCTTAGAAATACATTTCAAGCTTGTTCAGTGTGCCTTTTACTAAAGATGTTTTAATCTATTATCTCATAAAAATTAGATGTTTCTCATTACCAGTCTAATTTTAAGGGATTGTTCAACATTAAATTTGCTCTCTATTTTTCATTAGACTTATAAGTGTTGTAATATGATCACGTTTTTTTTTTTTGAAAGGGAAAATGTTGTAATTTGTTGGATTTGTTAGATGCTAGTGAAAAGCGAAATTCAAACTTTGTCCTTTATGACTCTCAAAAGAGTTTCAGATTTTGTTACAACTTTAAACCACTCAATCAATGGATTAACTTATTCACTCCTTAGACACAATTTAGAAGACAACAAAAATCAGAAGTAGTGCAAGCAAAGATGATAATGGGATGGAACACTTTCCATAAATCGGGATGAACAGTTTGCATAAATATTGATCCTACATTATATGTTGTTCTAACAAAGTATGGAGTATATATAAAATTCTACTAAATATCTCCGGCGGTCTCTTAACTTAAAAGTATAATTTTGTTATCTTTTTTCTTTCTTTTTGATTTGATATTTTATGTCTTAAAATGTCAACAATGTTATCATTTTTTTGAAAAATTCAAAAAATTTATTAAAATCTTCATACAAAACTCATAAAATTCATTACCAATTTCAAGAAAATTCATATGTTCATCAAATTTTATAACTCAAATATTCAAATAAATTCATATATTTGTCTCTAACATCATCAAATAAAGAAAATGAATTTGATGGATTTGGTGTTATTGTTGTTAGAGATGAGCATACGAGTTTATTTAAATATTTGAGTTATAAATTTGATGAATATATGAATTTTCTTGACATTGGTAATGAATTTTATGTGTTTTGTTTGAATATTTTGATGAATTTTCTGAATTTCCCTAAAAGAATGATAAAATTGTTGAGATTTTAAAACATAAAAGATTAAATCGTTACTTAAAAATAAATAAAGTACCAAATCGAAAAGAAAAATAAAAATAAAAAACTGGATCTTTATCGGTAATTAAGTTAAGGGATCGCGAGAGGTATTTAGTCAAAATTATATGTCATTTTATAATATCAATAATTTATTAATTAATTTTTTTTTTCATTATACTCTTTACCATTTGCTACTTTATATTTTTCCAATTCTTTTAATTTATCTTTCTCATATCAATAAAGACTACTTTTATAAAATAACTCATAATTTATTTTTCCTTATAACATTAATTACATTGATTAATTTGTGTGAATTTAACAATTTTACAGAATTTGGGATGGATGAGTGAATTTTAATAATTTAATTACACCTATTTTTCTTCTAATTATATCTAAACATGTTAACATGAACTTAATTTATATAAATTTAGTATACTAAATAGTTTATTTGAATATTAAAAAATAAAAGATATGACTAGTAAAAGTGATAACTTAATATAAGCTTATTTTAGGAGAGAAAATTACGTTATCATTACATGATAAATTAGAAAAAGTCAATAGAACCGGTGTCATTTATAAAATAAAATAAAATATTTAGTTTGTAAAAATAAAAAATAATTTTTTTAAAAATTAATAAAAGAAAATTTGCTATATGATAATGATGTCCATTTATTAGATACTAATATATAAATTAAATTTAAAGAATTTATAATTTCATGTTATATTTTTAAAAATAATTTCTTAAATTACATCTTTACTACGTATTTTCTTTATTATAAACATATTTTTCTAATTTCTGATGTATTAATATCTTTTATATAATATATATAAAGAAAAGTGAATAATGTATGATGTGGTTATTTTATATATCAATATTTCTGAATTAAATTTTAATTAATATTTTAACTTAAATAATAATATTAATTATAATTAATTCTTAAATTACAAAATAAACTAAAAGTATTTATTAGTGTATAACAATAATATTTTTAAAAAGAGAGCTTATATTTAATAAATTTTTATAACAGACTCGTTTTTTATTATTTTTGAAAAAATAATCTTATAATATATTTTTTTATTATAATTTAAAAAAAGAAATAAAAAATAAAATAATTTTAAATAGTTTATTATAAAATATTATATTTGTTATATTATTTTTTGAATAGTAAAATTTTAAAAATTGATCAAAATAAAATATTATTTTGAGTAGCTTCTTACCAAAAATATTTTTGAAAGATATATTTTATTAAAAAAAATGATTTTTTATATGATTAATATCTAAATTATTAAATATTGTATAAAAACAAATTTTAAATTATTAAATATTAAAATAATTTTGGTTTTTTAATCTTTTTTAACATGTCTCAACACTCTGATTTTGAATAAATTATAATAAAAATAATTTGTAAAAAGTATAAAATTAATCCGGGTGGCGGCATTAGCTTATGTTGATACCATCCCGTTTGGTTCCTGTCTGCAAAGAAAAGCATTGAATTCTTGTTCGCATTGTTGAATGTTTGAACAATCCATGCACGCCAATCTCCCTTTCATTGCCTTCATCGTTTCCATTCCCTGCCACCCCTCTCTCTCCATCCCCTCATTCAATATAGTTTCAAATACATGTCACACTTTTCTTCTAACCATTACTGCACCTTGCTCAAACTTTGCTGCGAATCCCGCAACTTCAACAACGCAAAGAACCTCCATTCCCACATTATCAAATCCATTCCAAACCCAGAAACATTTCTCTTAAACAACCTTATTAGCTCCTATGCAAAGCTCGGCAGCATCACCTATGCCCGCAGGGTGTTTGATGAAATACCTCACCCAACTTTATATTCCTGGAACACCATTCTTTCAGCTTATTCTAAATTGGGTCGTGTTAATGAGATGGAACATCTTTTTAATTCAATGCCAACCCGAGACGGGGTGTCGTGGAATTCGCTTATTTCGGGCTATGCTGCTTATGGTTCCATTCTTCGGTCTGTAAAGGCTTATAATTTGATGTTGAGTGAAGGGTCGTATAATTTGAATAGGATTACGTTTTCAACTTTGTTTATACTTGTATCCAAACTAGGTTGTGTTCAATTGGGTAGGCAGATTCATGGGCATGTAGTGAAGTTCGGTTTCCAGTCGTATGTTTTTCTCGGGAGTCCTTTGGTGGATATGTACTCGAAGACGGGACTGATATCTTGTGCAAGGCAGGCTTTTGATGAGATGCCGGAGAAGAGTGTTGTTATGTATAACACACTGATAAATGGATTGATGCGATGCGGAAGAGTTGAAGATTCGAAGCGGTTGTTTTTTGATATGCGAGAAAGGGATTCGATTTCATGGACATCAATGATTACAGGGTTTACCCAGAATGGATTGGACAGAGAGGCAATTGATTTGTTTAGAAATATGACGCTTGAAAAGCTTCAGATGGATCAGTACACATTTGGAAGTGTTTTGACTGCTTGTGGTGCTGTTATGGCTTTGCAAGAAGGCAAGCAAGTTCATGGTTATATTATTACGACAGATTATAAGGATAATATATTTGTCGCAAGTGCTCTTGTTGACATGTATTGCAAGTGTAAGAATGTAAAATCAGCAGAAACAGTTTTCAAGAAGATGACTTGCAAGAATGTTGTGTCTTGGACTGCAATGTTAGTGGGTTATGGACAAAATGGTTATAGTGAAGAAGCTGTTAAAACCTTTTGCGATATGCAAAAATATGGGGTTGAGCCAGATGATTTCACCTTCGGAAGTGTAATTAGCTCATGTGCAAACCTTGCAAGCTTAGAAGAGGGTGCACAGTTTCATGCTAGAGCTCTGATTTCTGGTCTAATTTCTTTTATCACTGTTTCCAATGCTCTGGTTACGTTATATGGTAAATGTGGAAGCGTTGAAGACTCCCATAGACTTTTTAGTGAAATGAGCTTCAGGGATGAAGTCACATGGACTGCACTTGTTTCTGGATATGCTAAGTTTGGTAAAGCCAATGAAACAATTGGGTTATTTGAAAGCATGTTAGCACATCGTTTAAAACCTGACAAGGTTACGTTTATTGGGGTTCTTTCGGCTTGCAGTAGAGCAGGGTTAGTGGAAAAAGGAAATCAGATATTTGAATCCATGATTAAGGAACATGGGATTGTACCACTTCAGGATCATTACACCTGCATGATTGATCTCTTCAGTCGAGCTGGGAGGTTAGAAGAAGCAAGGAACTTTATAAACAAGATGCCTTTCAGTCCTGATGCAATTGGTTGGGCAACCTTGTTAAGTTCATGTAGATTCTATGGGAACATGGAAATTGGAAAGTGGGCAGCTGAATTTCTTATGGAATTAGACCCTTATAACACTGCTAGCTACGTCTTACTTTCGAGCGTCTACGCTGCTAAAGGAAAATGGGATGAAGTCGCAAGATTGAGAAAAGGCATGAGAGATAAGGGTCTGAGAAAGGAACCAGGTTGTAGTTGGATCAAATATAAGAACCAAGTGCACGTTTTCTCTGCTGATGATAAGTCAAATCCATTTTCGAATCAGATATATTCCGAGCTTGAAAAGTTGAACTACAAAATGATAAAAGAGGGTTACGTGCCTGATATGAATTCTGTTCTGCATGATGTTGAGGATTCGGAGAAAATAAAGATGCTTAATCACCATAGTGAAAAGCTTGCAATTGCCTTTGGGTTGTTATTTATTCCTCCTGGTCTGCCCATACGAATAGTTAAAAATCTGAGGGTTTGTGGGGATTGTCACAATGCAACTAAATATATATCTAAGATAACCCAGAGAGAGATTCTTGTAAGAGACGCAGCTCGGTTCCACTTGTTTAAAGATGGAATATGTTCATGTGGAGACTTTTGGTGATTGTGTATTGAAGTCATTGCAAATAGGGGAGCGTCTATGTTCTTCTGTATCTATTAAACTTCTTCACTATCTCCCAATAATTATTCATTTCTCTTAGATTTGGACCTAAGATAACCTCTCAAAACCAGCTTTTAAGATGAGAGATGCCCATTCTTTATAAACACTTTTTCAGGCTTTATCTCTGAATCCCTAATCAATGTGGCACTATAGTTTTTCTAATATGTTCCCTTATGCTCTTCACATTGGACTTGGTGCGTAGATAATATAGTTGGTGACCCGATGAATCTAGTATTGACTTTGATACCATCTTAAATTTGAGTTCAACGCCACAAAACCAGTTTGAAGGTGAGTGATACCCGTTCCTTATAGACTATTTTTTGGATCTTATATCTCTAGTCAATGTGAGACTTTAAATTTTTTCCAATAATTTCAATTATCAAAGGCATCTTTGGAGATATTATTTTTTTCCTCTGAATCAGATAGTGTTTCATATTCAGATGACTGTTTCCCGTAACAAATCTGTATTTTAATATTCATTACATTCTATAGGTATATATGTTGTACTTTCATACAGAAAGCATCAGTTTACATTGAAATTCAATTAGTGTTGATCCATTTAGGCTGCATGAGCACCTGATGACTTCTGTATTACTAAGTTGTACAATGCTTGTAAATTGTAATGGAGATGGAATTATTTCAAGGAACAGAATTGTAGTGATACATGTGCAATATATGCAATGCAATCACTGTTTCCTTTCAAGGCTGCTCAAGTTCACTTTGACCTTGCTGTTGTTTCTGCATGAGATTTAGTAAATTTGGTTAAAAACTGGCAAATAAAGAGGTGCAATAATCATATGGGATAGGAAAACACAAGAGCTAGAGGTATTTGCGGTGCGGTTTGAATTGGTTGAGGTAAAATAAAATTTGATTCAAAGAACTATTACTTGCAATTGGGTACAAATCTCGATGACTTCAGCTAGAGGTGCCCAATCACCAAAGTTCCTCTCAATAAACTGGTAAG
>NC_021166.2:22294559-22295732 GCF_000331145.2 Cicer arietinum
AATCCTGAGAAAAACTTTTCCTTGAGCAAGTATCCCCCTCCAAGAGCTTTGAAGAAATCTCTACCCCGATCAAAAAGTACAACGCCACCCCAGTATCGAGGCCAGAAATCTTTGACCTACTCCAATATAATAATAAGTCAAATTAAGATAAGTTGATTGAGAGAACAAATAATTGAAGTTGAAGTTTTTGCTAATACCTCTGACTCTATGTGCTCGTGAACAACTGCAAATAGTTGAATCCCAAGTGCATCAAATATCGGTTTCCTGGAGAATAGCTTGTGTGCCTCTGCTCTACACATGATGCACCTGTTTTCAGGTTCAAGAAGAACTAATGACATGATTTTATAGCTTAAAGTTATGTTTTTGTTCTTGTTTTGCATTATGATTATCCCTGTTGTGTATCCTGGTTCTTATACTTCTTATTTGTTTCTTTGTGTGCTGTATACCATGTTTATTTGTTTGTTTGTTTGTGTGCTGTATACCATGTTTATTTATTGTCTTCTTAAGCAGATAACAACTGATACTGGCTAACGTGTCTGAACTCGTGCATACAGATGTGTCACAACTCACAACGACATGCACGCAACACAAAAATATAAGAATTTACCCTGGTCGTCGGAGACAAAGGAAAACAGCTGGTTTGTCTCGCCACAGTTCTGCAGCTTTCATTGGAGGTGTCTTCATTTTCATCAATGGTTCCATGCCAATCTTATACTCTGGAGTTATTTTTTGAACTGATATATTTTCAATAGCAGCATAAGGAGCGACTTGGTCACTGACTGGAGGAGGTTGCACACAGCCACAGGCTCTAGGCTCAGCTGGCTCAGAAGCCACAATCCCTTTGAAAACGTATCCCTCTTTAATCTTTAGCTCAGTAAGTGATTGTTCAAATGATCTATCAGAAGTTGCATTACTTCTAATTTGCATTCTCACCATGCTATTGGAGGCGTTAAATGCAAGACTCTTTGGGATGCTTTCATGTCTATCCATCATGCTGCTTCTTCTCCTAGCCATGATTCCGCGTAACTTAAAGGAATCGTCACATTTGGTTCTGTCTACAAAACGTACAATATGGCCTCTCTTCATGTCAAACTGTGCAGAAAGATCCATGCTGCTTAAGCTAATAAGCTCTGTCAGAGTTTTTCCACTGGCCTCTAGCTTTTCTGCATATTG
>NC_021166.2:22295817-22302120 GCF_000331145.2 Cicer arietinum
CGTGTAGGTATGACCTTATTCCAAGTGAGTTCTATGCAATCAGAAATTAAAGACTTAGATACATTAGTTTTAAAGCATTTCTATTCCCAAAAGCTCGGAGCTCTAGACTTGACTTTAGAGTTGATATTACATACTTTACACTCTAAAGCGAGTGTTTAGAGGAGTTAGATCTGGTCAGAGTTGTTTAAAGCTTGATGTAAGCTTGTTTCGAGTTTGATGTAGATTTTCATCAAATTCTTAACAAAGCCTACATCTAAAGATAATAATATACATTGATATAGACTTGTTTCGAGTTTAATGAAAGTTGACAATAGGAATAACTAACCTTTTGCTGTTGTGTCATTTTTATTGAATTCATATCGTCCAAGTCCATAACCTTCAACGTTGGCACGTCATCCCAACCTTCATCCAACAACTTTGGGAGAAGCTCCTTCAAAACTCCATTTCCTATGAATTCTTCTATTGAAAATGAAGCCATTCTTTTCTGAGTCAGATATGTTGATCTGAGTCAGTGATATTGTTATCATATAAATATGGTTTTAAATGTGCATTTGTATAATGCAAGTTATGATTTAATCTAGCTTTAGCTAATGATGTGACAATTTGTCCTTCAAATAAGTAAAAACAACATTTAGTGATGTTTAAATTTAACGGTGACTTGTACAAAACAAACCAAATTTGCAGGTGCATTTGGCAACTTCAGAGTTGCTTGATACCTCAAAATGGTTTTCCTGCTGCCGGCCAAAATCTGCACTTAACTCTTACGAATAAGTTAGTATTATATATGAACTATAAAAAAATAATTTAAAAAGATTAATTTAATTCAGAGAAAATTATTTGTGTGATAATGAAGTAAATTAAAATTTAAAAGTACAAGTATTTGAAAACTTTTCATTTAAAAGAAATATAAAAGTAGTTCGATGTTTGAAATGATTACTCATAAATGTTCTATTATATCTAATGTTCATTAAAAATTATATATCTTATAGGAATTATGAAAAAAAGATTTGATTGATAATTAAATAAGAAAACCTACTTTTTTTTTCTTTGAGAAAAAGGTTACTTTTGATTTTACGTAAATATTCAAAGTATTTATCATATATAAATGGTATCTTAGGTGAGCTTGAATCTAGTCTAAGAATGTAACAACATTAAAACTTTTGAAGGGATAATTTTTTTAACTATTGTGATTCTATAGGATTCTAGGAATTAGTCTTTGCATGAAGAATATTTAATCTACCCAAAAATAAAATCCATGATATTTTAGTGGAAGATATGTAATATTGTAATGTGACTTAATAAAATTTAAGAATAATACCAACATAAATTGAGTTTATCAGGAGAGACTAGACTTCTAAGACGTAGTAAATATATGAAAAACTAAACTTTTTTTAAGAATAATAACGTGAATTTAATATATATTTATTACATGAGACTATGGTGAATAGGACAGACAAAGTTGTTAAAACTGTTCACTGAGCTCAAAATTCTGAAACCGGACTTTATCATTTGTAGGATATCTCTTTCAACATTTAGCAACACTCATTCTCAACTAAAGCAGGACTGCAAGAGCAATGTGTTATTATTACTTATGGGTGTGTTTAATAAATATGTTAAAACAAAGGTGAGTTATATGATAGAGGATTTCTGCTATACTTTGGAAAAAACAATTAATTATTTTCTTTTTGAACATACTCTGCCCTCTCCTCCCCTAAAAGATAAATGTGAATAATCCTTTGAAATTGTTTTATTTTTTTGGTCAACAACACATTGAAATTGTTTAAAGAAATGCTTACAAATGTGGACCCTCTAAGACAACTTTAGCGGAAGAATTGGATTTTATATCCTCACATCTTAACTTCTAATTCATATTTTATCATTTTTTGTATTAATTTCTAAAAATAAAATCAGCCTATTTTTTGTACCTATATGTATACCTTTTATAGGAAATTTAGTTTGAGATGTAAAATTTGTTCTCAATATTTTTTAAATATCAGAAATTTTCAAATGGAAAAAATTTTCTCAATTTTTTTTACTTATAATTTTTTATTTATTATTTTCAGTATGATTTTTAAAAAAGATTTTATATAAAAAAAATTTGTTTTTAAAATTTGAAGTACACAATTACATACTAAAATTTTATTTTTAAAATTTTCGATGAATAGAATTTGTTTATCTTCTTTTACATAAACAAAATTTCATATTTGTGTGATTTAAAATATGGGATCAAAAAATTTCGATGAAAATAATAGGTAAAATTGATTTTTTTCAAATATTATAAGATAGAAGTCAAGTGTGAGAATATAAAATCTAATTTTCGTTTTACGGGGTTCTTGTCCCTTCTTCAATTCACATTTACCCCAAATTTAATTTTTGTAGTCAAAATAAATGTGGAGAACACAAATACTTATCGAATATCCAACAACTAGGTTTTTAGCCTTAGTAACAAAAGCTAAATCCACACTCAACAACAAGAAACTATCAAGTTAGCTACCAAAATCGTGCTACAATATTTGCTCTAGTTCATCTGCGGTTGATTAACTGTGCTTTAATCGCAAATAAAATTTTCCTAACTAATGCTTATATTTATTTACAACAATTTCTTTGTTCAAAATTTTTTACAGAAATTTTGGTCCATGCTGGACCCATTAGGATTTTATCCAATTATCTCATTGTTTATATATTCCTCCATAATATATATGAAAAACATAATAGTTTCCGGTACTTAAAAAAATTACAAAATAAATATATTAATTTTTTTGATAAAATAGCTTATAATAGAGTGAATTGGGGGAAGTCATTTACGAAGTTAATAAGGGTTGGTTTACTTATTTAAAAAAAAAAAAATAGGTTCTTTCAATCATCTAGTTTATCAACAACAAGTAGGATGAATAGCAATTGTTTCTCTTTGCCGTGCATTTCGGTAAATTGAAGATAAATTTGAGTTATATTGAAAGAGATTTTCATTGAAGAGACTTTGCAAGTGAATGATTCGCACTATAAAATTCTTATATGAAAACTTATCTACTTCCCCATTTCCAATTCAAGTGTGTGGAATCGCAAACGCATATTGAGTTACAGGAGCAAAGGTCAAAAATGAAAGGTATGGTATTTAGTTCATTCGTTTATTTATTTTGACGATTTGTTCAAATAGGATATCTGAGTTGGTGCTTTCTTTGAAAAAAAAAAATGATTGATTATTAGGTGATGAAACAATTTAATGAGATCAGATTTGGTGCAGATGCAGATTCTTTGGTGCAATTGTTCATGGCTAGGATATATATAGTAAGTGTAAAAGGTTGAGTTATAATTGATTTGTACTTGGTATTTATGTGTTGGTACATAGTTGCTAGTCTTGTAGTATTCAATTGTGCAAATTTAATCTAGGTATTTTTAGTTAACCTTGAGATATTTTGGTGTGGAGGAGATCCATATGACTTTTTGATTGTATTAAAATGATGTATGGTACTCTGCCCATTTTAAACCTTTGCTAATAAGTTCTTAATTATATATATAAAAAAATTTGAGCAATTGATTGATTCTATGAAACATGTTTAATTATGAGGGAGTTATAAGTCCCTGAAACCAAAAAAATGGTGATTATTCAGTCCGAATCAAATGTGGATAAAGCCGATTCGACACATGTGTGTATGTTATTTGTTTATTATGTTAGATATTGAGTTGTGCTAAAAATGGCCACTAACTGATTTGTATTTAGGGATTGGAAAATCTCTTGTTGTTGGAGGATATGTTTGAACAAGATAATGTTGGATATGATAGTGAAGATCCTATCATAGATGAAGGTAAATAGGAAAGTACAAACAAAGGTATATGTGGATGTAGTTTTGACAAAAACAACTGCTATGAATTGTTTGAAAGACATTCCAGTCCTAACTTTCCAATAATTAAGTCCAATTTTTTTAATGAAATACCATTTTTTTGGATGTTGGTGTAGCATTCACATTTTACAATTGATATGCTAGTTTCCACAATTTTGCTGCAAGAAAAAGCAAAATTATGAGAAACAAAAATGGTGAAATAACACAACAGATATTTGTTTGTTACAGATAAGGTCAAAGAGAATAAAAAGTTATTGCGTCTACAAGTTGAAAGCGTGTACCAAAAGCTCACGTAAGATGTTGTTGTGAAGCAAAATATCATGTCCATGTTGAAGCAAGAAGTGGATGTTGGTACATGAAATTATTGCATGATGCATATAACCATAAATTGTTGGATGACCAATTTATAAGTATGTTACCGACACATAGAAAAATGACACATTATGATATTTAGCGAATGCGCAACATGTGACAAGTTGGGTTGAAGACTACCCATAACCCATATTTTTGGATTATTTAGAAGTGAAGCTGGTGGGTTTGAAAAATGCGAATTTTGTAGGTGAGACATGTACAATGAACCAGAGAGACAACACCTAACCTCATTAATTGATGTGAACATGCATGTGAATCTTAATAGCATGTGAATCTTAATAGCATGTGAATCTTAATAAAGGAAGACTTTCATATTTATTTTGGTGTGATAGTGTAACTCAAAGGGATTATGTGGTTTTTGACGATGTATTAAAATTTGATTTCACTTATAAAAAGAGCACGTATATGTGTCTAATGGTTGTATTTTCTGGTGTAAACAGTTACAACCAAATATTTTTATTCAGCGGTACAATTGTGTGTGATGAAACATAATCAACATATGTTTGGTTGTTAGAACAATTTTTTGCTGTAGTGAGAGGCAAAAGTATAATATTAGTTATTACCAATGGTGATTTAGCTATGAAGGACGCAATCAGAATGCTTTTCCTGAGTCTCACTACAAATTATGTTCATGGCATCTTATACATGTTTGCACTAATGTTGAAACACTCAATTTGTGAAGAAACTCAAACAATGTATGTTAGGTGACTGAGATGTTGGGGAGTTCAAGCGAAAATGAGATAAAAATGGTCATTGATTTTGGACTACAAGACCATAAATAGGTTTGAGAGATGTACGAAAAAAGTACATACGGGTCACTGCTCATATACGAGGTAAATGATTTGTTGGATTTAGAATAACTTCTTGATGTGAAGGACTACATGCACAATTCTGGAGGTATGTTAACTATCAAAATAATTTGCGTGAGTTTTTTCGTCAATTTTTTAGATGTTTAAATTACATGCGTTCTATTAAAGTTGAGGCAGATTTTGGGCCCATTCATGGAGAATCGGTTTTAGAAACCCCGTTGCCCCTAATTGAGAGAGTTGTTGGAGAGATATACACTAGAGAGATATTTTTTTAGTTCAACATGTGCTTCACAGAGCATGCACATGCAATATTGTAGATTGTAGGCAAATGACATCTTGTTATTTTTATACTGTAGTTAAGTATCCAAAAGAATATATTCAGTGGCAAGTGTCATTTTCTCCTACTACACTCAAATTCAAGTGCTCATGTGAGAGGTTATTGTCTTTAGGTATTGTATGTGAACATTTGGTTGATGTGTTAGTGTTTATGAACATTGTCACTTTACCAAAAGTTCTTGTGTTAAAAGGATGGACTAAAAATGCAAAAGACTCAATTCTTGTTTGTACTTGGAAGAGCCTGGAAGAACAGATTTTCAAATGAGCCTACATTGATTAGCCAATTTTTGAATGTCGTTAAACATATTAAGTTGATGGATATGCTAGCTATTAAATATGGAAAGCCTGAACTCATGTGTAGTACTATTGGCTTAACTGATATACAAACAAATATAGTAGAAGATGTTTGCATTGACATAGTTTTGCCTATGTACACAATCGAACTTTTTTATGAAGCGATACTAAACTCAACTAATGTTAAAACAAAAGGATGTGATGAGGCACGATCTTCTACACAAACAAAAAATAAGTATCAGAGAAGGAACACTACAAGAAAAACACCATTTTGTGGCCAACTTTATAAATATTTTGTGGCCGAATAAAACCCTCACAAATTAGTGACCGAAAAAGCCCTCACAAATGTCAAAATTGAAATTGGTCTTTATTTGTGGCTGAAAAAGCCCTCACAAATTTTTAAATATTTAACTTGATTTTGTGGCTGCCTAAGCCCTCACAAAATCACAACATTGTGATTTTGTGAGGGCTTAGGCAACCACAAAATCAAGTTAAATATTTAAGGATTTTGTGAGGGCTTTTTCAGCCACAAATAAAGACCAATTTCAATTTTGACATTTGTGAGGGCTTTTTCGGTCACTAATTTGTGAGAGTTTTATTCGGCCACAAAATATTTATAAAGTTGGCCACAAAATGATGTTTTTCTTGTAGTG
>NC_021166.2:22304039-22309138 GCF_000331145.2 Cicer arietinum
ATTTATATTAATTTATTATATATAAAATTATAATACAAAATTAATTTTGAATTTAAAAAAATTAATTTTTTAATATACGTAATATTTTGTGGCGGCCTAAGCCTCACAAAATATTTTTTTTTAATCTGGAGGTCATTTGTGGCGGCCTAAGCCCTCACAAGGAGGGATTTTGTGGCGGCCTGGGCCCTCACAAAAGTTGATTTTAAAATCAGCCTGTCCTTTGTGGCGGCCTAAGCCCTCACAAAGGCAGACTTTTGTGGCTGCAAAAGCCCTCACAAATGCCTGTCTTTTGTGGCTGCAAAAGCCCTCACAAATGCTAACATGTTTCTGGCACTTTGTGGCTGCAAAAGCCCTCACAAAATTTTGTGACCAGCTTCTTTGTGGCTGCCAAAACCCTCACAAAAGCCACCTTTGTGGCTGATTATACCCCTTTGTGAGGGCAAAAGCCCTCACAAAATGCTTGTTTTCTTGTTGTGGAAACGACAAGCTTGTGGCTTATGAAGAGGTGATGGGCATAACAAAAAAATTTATTCTCTTCAAAGTCAAATATAATTATGTAGTATTTGATTAGATCAACTATTTATTTTAGAGATTCCTTCATTAAATAAATTTTTTATGTATTAATAGGTTCCTTTATTGAAGGAAAAATTGCTACAAATACTAAAATTCTATTTTAAAAATTGCTACATCATATGCTGCTCTATTTTTTTTTTAAATTTATTCTCATTTAAATAATCCTCATATCACACATAATGCTGAAATGACTAGGTAATAGGTCATGATTTGTGATTCGTTCAACTCTATCAATACATCCACTACTCGTTCCACTTTTCAGAGACTACTCATTCAACTGAAAAGACTAGGTAATAGGTAATAGGCAATGATAGTGACTACTCGTTCAACTTTATCAATATTTGCACCATGATATATCATATATCAACCAATTGAGAATAGTAAAAAACTTTTTAGAGATTGTCTATTATTGATTGTCATTCACCCCATCCCCTATCAATGATACTCATGCTAACAATTAAACATAATAAACATTCAAATAAAATAAACATAATAATGTTGTTTAGTTTGATGGAGGTTGGGTTAAACCAAGTAACTCAAAACACCTAAATTGACAATGAAGGAAACAACTAGTAAAAACAAAATATTTTTCCCTTAACTTTATGAGCACTCGACTTTTGATGCAATTTTACATTCTTTTTCTTTCCTTCTTTTATAACTTTAAATGTAAGTGCAGTGAATCAGATTGGTTTTCAACTTTATCAACACCATCTTCATCTTCAATCCAAATAAACAAATTACATGTAGCGGACGTTTGAGATTTTATAACAAACCAACATTAATTTTAAAACTCGCATAAATATAAATTATAAAGTAAAACATTATTGTTCAAACAATACCGTCCAAATAATGCATCTCCAGAATTGCTTTCAGACCTTTGAACCACTTGTGCAAGTGTACAATATTATTCGTTCACCACAACAACATTGTTTATCCTCCGACTCGATGATGCAAATTGAATAACAGAGGTAGAAGTCGAACCCCTAACGATCATTGATGCGTAGTTAGTTGCACGTTTTGGCATGTGTCTCGGTTGACACTTCAAATGGAGAAGATGAAATTTATTTTATAGCATTTCAATGACACTCAAAATGGAGTAGATGAGATTGGTTTGAGGGATTTCATATTTTCAGTTGTTCCTATATAGGAATGACAATTAACTTTCCAACCACACCAATAACCAGAACCACACTTACTCTGGAAACTTACTTGTGTTGTATTATTTTTACGTTTATGATGAATGTTTATTATTTATTTTATGAGTGTTGATATTTAAAAATAAAAAAAATATTTATGTGGATGACTATAGAATGGTAAAATTGTAATCTGACGTATGATTTTGAGGAAACTTTTACTTATAGATATGATTGAATGTATGGAAATAGTTAAATTTTATATAAACAAATTGAAAATTGAATAATTATTAATTGTGACAAGTTTGTGAAAACCAAATTATATAAGTTTATAGTATAATTATTGTTTGATGTATGTTAATTGGTTGTGATGAATTCTGACTAAATCTGACATGACATATATATTAGTAAAATGCTAATTAATATAGATATTGTGGTGTATGTGGTTTTAATTTGTGGTTCTATAAATAAAATTGTACTTGTTGTGTTATCATCGTTGAAATGTATATTTAAGTCTAATATGTGAATGTGACATACTATCTATATATATTTTCTTGTTACATAAATTAATCTAACCAAATGATATGCATCATGTAGATATTAAAATTAATTTTATCAATTTTTTTTTAATTATTAAAATTGCTTATTTTGTATTAGGGTATAATTTTTAAGATTAGAATAAAGACTCTAAAATCTTTAAGACGTCCCTGTTTATACCATAGACACATTTTAAGGTATCAAATGTAAAATTTTATTAAATGTAAAATTTTATTAAATAAAAATGGTATATTCAATATTTTAAAAATTGAAAAAAAATTTACCAAAAAAATTTCTATTTCTCAACCATCCAACTATACAATCTCACATAATTAGACTAACTACGATATAAAAATTGTTATCTCAACCATACAATCTCACATAATTAGACTAACTACGATATAAAAATTGTTATCTCAACCATCCAATCATATATTATCACTTAATTACATTAATTAAGACTTAGGAATCCTAATCTCGACGATCCAATCATATTTTATCACCTAATTAGACTTACTATGACTTGAGAATCATAATCTCAATGGTCCAATGACACAATCTAACCTAATTTGACTAATTGCAGCTTAAGAAACCTAATCTCGACGATTCAACCTTACATTATCACCTAATAAGACTAACTGCGACTTATGAATTCTAATCTCAACGGTCCAACAATGTAATCTCACCTAATTAGACTAACGAGATCTTAAGAATCCTAATATTGATGATCCAACAACATATATCACCTAATTAGACTACTCAATCGTAAATTCTAAGTTTTATGGAACAACTACGATTTAAGAATCCTAATTTCGACTATCCAACCGTCAATTCTAACCTATATAGACTTACAAATTTTAATTTCGAAGATCCAACAGTTCAATATAATTTAATTAAATGAACTATGACTTAGGTAGCATAATTTCAACCGTGCAATCTAACCTAAATAAACTAACTACGACTTAAGAATCATAAATTTAACTAAGCGACATCCAATTCTAACCTACATAGAATATCTACAACTAACGAATCTTAATTCTAACTATCCAACAATTCAATCTAACCTAATTACTACGACTTATGAATTCTAATTTCGACAACCCAACCATACATTCTAACCTAAATACATTAACTATGACTTACGAATCCTAATGTCGAAGATCCAACTGGATAGTATAACCTAAATAAACTAACTATGATTTAGGAATCTTAATTTTGACGATCCAAGAGTTCAATCTAACCTAAATAGACTAACTACAACTTACCATTCCTAATTTCGATGACTCGAACATCAATTATAACCTAAACAGACCAACTACAACTAATGAATCTCAATATTGAAAATCCAACTGTTCAATCTAACCTAAATAGACTAACTATGATTTAAAAACTTAATTTCAACAATCTGATTGTACACTCTAACTTAAATAGACTAACTATGACTTACGAATCAAAATGTCGAAGATTCAACCATACAATCTAACCTAAATATATTAACTACGACTTCAGAATTCTAGTTTCGATTATGCCACAATTTTTTTTCAATTATCCTTTCAATTAGATGTACGAAAGCAACACTCATTTTAAAACAAAGATTTTTTTGGTCAAATAAAAAACCAATACTTAGAGCGTTAAAAATAATTGATCGATTAAACAAAAAAAATTGCACAAATCACGACGTATAATTTGATTATCACGTCCGTAGGCTTAATAAACACACCTTCTATTATAAGGATGTGTAATTTTTTTCGTCCGCATTCATAAAAATGCAATCCAATTTTGGGCCTTCAATCTTCTATTTTTTATTTTTATTTTTATTTTGGTCCATCAATCATTTCAACAAAAATAATCACAACGAAACTAATAATTAGTAGTACTAATTTTCTATTCTCTCACAATCCATCTGCATCTCCAAAGATTGTTCCAAAATGGACCAATCTGTTAATGAGTTCATTCTATGAGAAACCTTACTTTTGGATCTTTTGTTGAGGGTATGCTGTAAATCTTGAACAAGAATTAGAAGATGAAATTGATGATAATGAAAGTTGCACAAATAAATTCCAAAGCGTGTTTGATTTGATTCACCCCCCACTAATCTTGGATACAAACGGGTTAACCGGTGAATCTCTTTCAAAATACTTTAGAATCTTTGAAGTGAATTGTACATTCACATCAAGTTTATCGATCAATGGTAGTTTACAAAATAAAATCCTTTCATTTACTCTCGTGCCCTAGATAAAAGAAGAAATAACTCAAAAATATTTTGACAGAAATTTGACTCATTTAACGAATTTAGATAAACTCATATCAATTGGTAAAAGAAGATGACTCTTGAAAAAGATTGTAATCTTTGTTAACTTAACAGATGCGTTGGTTTTAATTAAATCCAAACATTGCAACCACTTGACCAAGTGGTACATTAAATTATTTAATTTTACTACATTAATATAGATATTAGAGAACTCTAAATATATTTTGAAAATTCCTCAGGCTTCTGCTTGTACACTTTTTGTTGGGAAAAACTAGAGATAATTATCTCAATTATGCGGAATATTTTCCCCCCACCTGTGTAGATAAATGGCCAAACAGAAAATACAATTCCAAGAGCAATAATAATTGGCAGAAAATTAAATATGAGACAAACGCAATTTTTAACGTGGAAAACTTCCCTCAAATTGAGAGAGTAAAAACCACGGGACCTAGTCCAGTAAAACTTCCACTATAATAATTAATGAGTACACCAAGAGTCTTCCTAATAACAATAGGGAATATCAATCAACAATAACAACTCTATTACAACCTTATAACAACCTTCCACTAAAGTGGGTATGCCAAAGTAACTCTCAAAGAAGATAA
>NC_021166.2:22320554-22353692 GCF_000331145.2 Cicer arietinum
TGCTAACCCAAGCACAACTCGGATAGAGGACATCTTCACCACAGGTGAAAAAATTTCATCAAAGTCAATACCTTTTCTCTGATTAAAACCTTTCACAACCAATCTTGCTTTGTATCTTGGTTGAGAACTATTCTCTTCTGTCTTTATCTTGTATACCCATTTGTTCTTGAGTGCTTTTCTACCATTAGGCAACTTTACGAAATCAAATGTGTGATTCTCATGCAAGGAATTCATCTCTTCTTGCATGGCCTTTAACCACTTTTCTTTATCAACATTTGTAATAGCTTCTTGATAATACTCTGGCTCTCCACTATCAGTGATCATCACATACTCATATGGAGGATATCTTTGAGAAGGTTGACGTTCTCTAGTAGATCTTCTCAACTCAAACTCGACTGGTGGCTCAACTGGAACATGCTCATCATGGTGAGGCACATGATCATCAGTTACATTCTCATTATCTACCTGTATATCTCCCCCATCAACAAAGGTTTCTGCAGGGGGCTTAGGCGCAACATTTTCAATGTAACTTCTGGAATTTGGTTTCTGTTTTTCAGCTTTATCAAAATCTTCAATAGTCTGGTCTTCAAGAAATATCACATCTCGGCTTCTGATGATTTTCTTGTCAACCGGATCCCACAATCTATAACCAAATTCCTCATCACCATAACCGATGAATATACACTGTTTGGATTTACTATCAAGCTTGGACCTCTCGTCTCTTGGAACGTGAACAAAACATCTGCAACCAAAAACTCTCAAATGACGGTAAGAGACATCTTTCCTTGTCCACACTCTATTTGGAACATCACCATCAAGTGGAATAGAAGGAGAAAGATTGATCAAATCCACAACAGTTTTCATTGCTTCACCCCAAAAGGATTTCGATAATTTTGCATGAGAGACTATACATTTGATTATGTCATTAATCCTATGATTCATTCTCTCTGCAACACCATTATGTTGAGGTGTCTTTGGAACTGTTTTCTCAAACCTGATTCCATGTTCTCTACAATACTCTTCAAATGGACCTTTGTATTCGCCACCGTTATCTGATCGAACACATTTCAATTTCCTTCTCTTTTCTCTTTCAACACTTGCATGAAAATGCTTGAAGACTCCAAATACCTGGTCTTTAGATTTCAAAGGAAATGCCCACACTTTTCTAGAGTGGTCGTCAATAAAAGTAACAAAATATGATGCACCACCAAGAGATTTACTATCCATCATACAAAGATCAGTATGAACTAAATCAAGAATATTTTACCTCCTATGAGGACCAGTATTATGAAAAGAAACTCTATGTTGTTTTCCAGCAAAACAATGAGTGCAAGTTTTTAGAGACGTACCTTTCACAAGAAGAAAATTTTTCTTCGCAAGTATGTTGAGTCCTTTCTCACTCAAGTGGCCAATGCGCATATGCCATAAATCAGAAGATGCATCTTCAATTGCATTCAATTCTTCCTTGCATAGCTTCGTAGGCATCCTATAGAGAGAAGTGGAACTTTGTTCCTTTGCAACCACTAGGGACCCTTTAGTGATTTTACATATACCACCACCACCAAAGAAAGTGTGATAACCATCAATATCGAAGGCTTTCACCGAAATCAAATTGAGACGAATATCAGGAACGTGTCTAACATTCTTCAATTGAAGCTAACAACCAATCCCAGTTTCAACCCAAACATCTCACATACCGATAATTTTATATACTCATTCAAGGTTTATGGAATTATCATCACAAACAATGTAGACATTATTAATAGATGCAACTACTGTTGTATCTTTATCATTTTTCTTCTTTTTGTCTTCATCTCTTCCCCTTGATTGATCTCTCTCACAAACAATGGGTATGCCAAAGTTACTCTCAGAGAAGATAAAACTATTTAAACTATATATTAAAATAACAAACTCAGTGGTAGAAATAACACACTAAATTTGTAGATCAAACAGAGCAAATTTGCTACACACATGTTACCACCACCGGAACCAAACCCTTATTTTTCTTCTCTGGCAGCCGTTCTTCTAATTCTTAGGATTTCTAAATCCCTTTTATTTCCTTCACGTGGGCCTAGCCCAATAATACCTTTTATTTTTATTTTTTAATAATAATAATAATACTAATACTAATAAAACTAGTGAGTTCCACTTGGGGAGTGAACCCACCCAACACTTGTCGAGAACATTACCCACTTATTCAACAACGTAAGTGGAGACTATAGTGTGCTAATTTAATATGCTTTATTCTGTTATTTAACTTCTTCTTAACTTAAATTCATTACAAAACCCATTATAATTTATTAAAACTTCCCTCAAATTGAGAGAATAAAAACCACGGGACCTAGTCCAGTAAAACTTCCACTATAATAATTAATGGGTACACCAAGAGTCTTCCTAATAACAATAGAGAATATCAATCAACAATAACAACTCTATTACAACCTTATACACCAAGAGTCTTCCTAATAACAATAGAGAATATCAATCAACAATAACAACTCTATTATAACCTTATAACAACCTTTCACTAAAGTGAGTATGCCAAAGTAACTCTCAAAAAAGATAAAACTACTCAAATTATATATTAAAATAACAAACTCAGTGGTAGGAATAGCATACTAAATTTGTAGATCAAACGGAGCAAGTTTGCTACACACTGTTACCACCACTGGAACCAAACCCTTATTTTTCTTCTCTGGCAACTGTTCTTCTTCCGTTGTCTGTCTGTGTGTATTCTTATGGATTTCTAAATCTTTTTTATTCCCTTCAAGTGGGCCAAACCCATTAAAACCTTTTTTTTTCTTTTTTCTTTTTATTTCAATAATAATAATAATATTAGTAAAATTGGTGGGTTCCACTTGGGGAGTGAGCCCACCCAACACTTTTACATTTACTCTTATAACTAAAAACGAAAAAAAAAACATTTTGACATTTACTTCTCTCTCTCTTGGACGCGATCTATATACTTGAAATATTGGCTGATTTAATTTGTTTGAAGAGGTAAGAGTCTAGTCTTCAATTCAATCTTTTATTTTTATTTCATTCAATATTTGATTTTCAATTTAATTTTTATTATTCATTATGAATTAAATCGATTTATCATCACTTCTACTACTTGTATAAATGGTGGTTTTTTGTATTCTTCAATTTCTCCACACTTGGATCGATTGCTTGCATGTAAGGTGAAGCCTCTAGTTATTACATTGCAATTAGAAAACTAGTATAAAACTATTTGCGTGTTCTTCTTTATTTCTCATGTTTTAGTATCCAAGTTCTTAATATTTTATCATTAATTTGAGTTTTAAATGTTTGTGTTTAACCGAAGATAAACTTTAGATAAAGAATTAATGTTAAAAAGAAAAAAATATCAACACAATTCAAATCTCTTTAAAATATGTTTTATAATGTTAAAGTATGTATTTTTGTTTCTATATTTTAATTTAGTGTTTATGTGTATCGTATGTATATGTTATGCTTGGTCTATCGTAAATTACATGCTTTGTCAAAGTATAGTTGGCTTTTCTAATTTAAAATTTTACCCTTTGTGATTTGTTCGTGAAAAAACTTATTGTACTACTAATATTGCTGGTATTATTCGAACCTAAACATTAACCTTTTGTTTAAAACCCTAAACATTTACTCCATATATCATTTTTATAAGCACATGTTACCTTTCTTACATATATTAAGAAAAAATAGATAATAAATGTAATGTGATTATTTTATATGTACATATTCCAAAAATACTCTTTAAATATAAAGGTGTTCAAATTTGAATTTTATAATTTTAATAAGGGGTTTGTTTTCGAAAAATAAATATGTCTAGTTATCTTAAAAGAGACTTATATTTAGATATAAACTTTAATAAAGAGTGTTTATATATGGAGAGAGAAGAATACATTACATATGAATAAGCCGAGGAGAGAAGCTACAAAGAAATCGACATATATCGAGGATTAAATATTTTTTTAGTAAATAGGTATTTTAATTTTGAAATTTGTATCTCGTTATAGATATAGAAATTTTGATTTATTTAACTATTTTGAAATTAAGTAAAAAATTAACTCAATTTTATTTTATCCGAACAAGTAAAAAACTAAAAAATCGCAACCACCTCAAAAGTGGCCTTAAATGTATAGAAATTATAATAAACTAAATTGATTAATAGAAGAAACATTTGATAACTAAATAAATTAATAAAAACATTTTTGAGTTGTAACTTTGATAATTTAAAGAACTATAATGATAAGGTTTCACATATTTAAAAACGAAAATAGTTATTTACCTTATATTTTTTGAATTAAAAAATTAAAAAATTGTATATTTATATAATTTTCTAACAATCACACGGTCCTCTAGTGTCCCATTTTTTTTGTCACTAAAAAAATCCTAATAGCTAAACCCACACATATTTAATATGAAAAAGAGAGGTATCTTGAATTTCAACCCATACTCCCAAACATATCAAATATACTTGTATCTACCCTATAACTTATACTTATCGGATACATCTCCATTTACTTTCTTCTTTTTTTATTTATTTATTTCGAAACCTATTAATAATATTGAACAATAATTATGTATTGTCTAACAATTCATATTGTGAAGTACAGAAAACAAAATCAACATTTTCACCTTTCTGAAATTATTACCGTGTTTCTTATTGTGTCTATTTGTACTTTTCTTTCTCCCTATATATATATATTACAAAAGTCCAATTAAATTAAAAGTAAATATTATACAAACGTAAATAAAAGTAAATACATAAATATTTCAATTAATTGGTATTGATATAATTTTGGAAACATAGTTTTATGAGATACAATGAAAGATATATATACCATAGGTTTAATCATATGTACCTCGACACTTATTTATTGGGGAGCAACCTCTTGTGTAATTGTTTCGTTGATTTTTGGCATAATTTTGAGGAAGATTTTCTGGTTTCAACATTTGTAAACCTTCATATCTAATTCCATCAACGAATATGTTTTGATTGAACATAGCCATACAAAGAAGAAGTAAACAAAACAAAAAATATGGCTTCATGATAAGATAGTTGGAGCAACAAATTCTATAGATATTTTTTTCTTTCTTCAGCCGATACAATTTATGTATCTCCTTTTTGTGATGGAAATTATTAAACTACACATCGTGCAAATTTATAGTTTGATTAGTGTCTAATTTATTTTGTATAGTTATAACAAACATTAAATTTGGTATTATTTAGTGATGGAAAAATAAAGTTATATATTTAGCAATTTTTTTTTTTAAGAAATTTGTTATTTATTTGTTCGGATAACTATTGACTTTTTCTTGATGGAATATATTTATCTAATTATATAATCATTAAAACGATTTTGAATCTCACTCGTTTAGCCTGAAATTTATTATTCTCTTTTATTGGTTTAATTGTTGAATAAAATTGACTCTCCACATCCTCGTTAAAATTAAACCTGCATATTAATAGCATTACTTTTTTCAGTCTTTTATTCTAAAATGTACTAGGTAGGTTATGATCGATTTTTTGCGCAACTGTTAATTAATTTATATTTTAAAGTGATATATTATGTATATCGTGAAGTTAATTATTTTAAGTAAAGTAATTGAAAATTTGTTTTTAAATAAGAAATATAGGTAGATGATATTTTAAATATTTATAGTTTGTAAAATCTAAGTTTTCTAAATATATATAATTAATATGAGGGGAAGATGTTAACTTTTTATTGGATGATATTATCTTTTGTATTGGTTGGGTCTGGATGAATCGTGATCTTCTTAAAATTTGTATAATGAATAGTGCAATATGTCTCAACGAATAGTTAAATCTGAATTTGCAGTATGTATCAAAATGTGTTTATAATATTTTATCTATTTTGATAGACTCCTAGACGAATCTTTTATAGTGAGTAAAAAATATTTGGAATCTTGATTGAGGTTAGTGTAAGCTAATTATATTTGGAATAATTTTGCTGTTTTTCATCTTAATACAAATTTGGATTACCTTTTACATTTTTAATTTAAAAACCTTTTTATTTGATTGTGTGGTCTAAGTAATGAATATGAGATGGATGAAATACAACTGTTCCTTTCTATATACACAAATTCTTAACTAGTATATATGAGCATAAAAAGAATTTATGGTTAAAATTTTTGAGTGGTTTTGAGAATGGAAGGCAAGCAATGTGTTCGCACAAGTCATAGCTCTGTCTATGGACCATTTCTAATGTGTGTGTTAACAAATGTTTTTCATAGTAAGATATTTAACTAGTACCTATGATATATAGGAGCCAAGTATGATCCATCTATTCATGAAATTAATAATGATATCGATCCAATGAAAATGAATCTTCAGTAACCAGGAAAAGCCCCCCAAAAACTATGGTTGGCTTAAATATAATTTTGGTAATTGTTCTTTATTAAATATTTGTTTTGGTATTTTATTTTTTATTTTTTATTTTTTTGTCATTTGTCTTTTATAAATAATGAATGTTAGTTATTTTTATTATATTTTTTCAAACAATTGTATGATTATAATCATGAATTGTTGTGGTCTAATCTTAGATCAGTTGTAAAGTTAAATATGCAACTTTAACCAAAAAAAGAGATAGATATACAAAAAATTCTGATAAATATCTTTTATTTCAAAAGATTTGCATATATTTCAAATCATATAATAAGAGTTTTTTTAAATATAAGTCTATTACTAGATTAAATAGATATTATTTTTGAAAGAATATCTTATCTTTCTTTTTATCTCTCTTAGAATTTTAAATACTATTTTCTTTTATTTTATTATAAAAGTTGTTTTAAATTATTTTACTTTTAAAAATATAAAGGCAGAGAATGTAATCCCGATAAAAAGATTAATTGAAATTTATATAAAGTAAAATAAAATTTAAATACTCAATTTTCAACCTTAGATCTAAACTTAAAATTTATTAATTTTGTTCTCTAATGCCTTCTGAGTTATTCCCAGGCTAACAAAATAGAAATTAATTAGCCACCAACAATTTTTTTTGGTATTAAGTATTAACAACTAACATTTGAAATAATACAATCACGTTTATATCTACCTCTCATTTGTTGTTGTTCTCTAATGCCTTGTGAGAGTAAAATTTAAAGTCTTATGAAAAAACAAAATTTTTAGATCTGTGTGGTGCACGGTTAGGTAATGACTCATATATGCAGTTATAAAATTGTAATATCATGTATTATAAAAAACAACATACATATTTTAAAGAATAATAATATTTAAGTAAATGAGATTATGAGATAGTAATAATTAAAATATTATTATTTACCATTATCAAAGGAAAATGATTAAACATCCAAATCGAATAAATCTAAGAATCATCCAACTAATGAGTTTTTTTACTAAGGAATTTGGTAAATTCAAAGCATTATTAAAAATTGATACCTTGATATATATTTCTTTATTTTATAGTATATCAAGATTGACATATACTATTTTCATGTCCAAAATGTTGATTTTTTTAGTATAATAATTGAATGACTAATATTTTGATATTTTTTATATTATAATTTTGTTGAAACAATAATAATTTAATTTTGAATGACTTAATTTGGTTAACAATGTGATTTTTAAAAGTTCATTTTGTTTAATAATTTTTAAATTTTTGTTTTGCTATTCTTATTATGTTCAAAAGTATGATTTTTTTTTAAAATAATAGTTGAATGTTTAACTATTTTCACATGAAATTTTTAAAACTTAATGTTTAAATCGAGGATGTTTTTGAAAGAAAAATGTTGTTTAAGATTGAAATCATAAGACATATTTGTATTTTATGATGAGTAAATAAATAAATTAGTCTTTCGAATTATAAACGTCAATTAAATTAATCTTTAAATTTTACAAATTAGCAAATACATCTTTGAATTTGTAAAATAGTAATCAAAATAGTTTTTATGGAAACTTTTATCTTTTTATATTATTAAACTTTTATCGGTATGATATGATATTGTTAATTGAACATTTGATCATTTCACATTGATCTCATTCAATGTCATCACAACATAGATTAATTATTAGATGAAATTTAAATATTTTATAAACTAATTTTTTTTATAAATAATTAATATATAATTACAAATACTTACAAATGTATCTCAAAAACAAATAAAATTTCATCAAAAAAAATTCCAAAAAAAATGACATTAGTGTAGGATCAATGTAGATAAATTAGATTTAAGTACACTGATGCATATAGTATCCAATGACAAATATTTCTATTAAATTATTTTAATTAATATTTTATAATTTTAAAAATATAATTATCTATTCACAAAATTTAAAAATTAACTTAATCGATACTTTTAATTTTAGAGACCAATTTTCATATTATAATTGATAATGTATAATCATATTTAAAACTAAATTTATAATCATATTTAGATCTCACTCTCATGTGTTGTCCTTAGCCCAAGTGCTTTGTCTGAAGCACGTGTTTCACAATGCAACACCAGCATAATATGTGTATAAGTAAAAAATATATGAACTTTTTAGATTTAATTAAAAACTTCAACATTTCTCTTACTTTATAATGTTAGACAATTATGTGAGACTATTTTAACATATATTATTTTAATCAACTCCCAGATAAACAATATAGGCTAATAACACTATATATGAATCTTGGAATATAGGCAAGTAAAATAGACACATAACATGAGTAATTTCTTCAAACTTTATCTCTTCTTATTTTTTTAGTTACAAATTTTAGTCTATGCTGTTTTATAAAAAGTCACGTCACATGTTTTTGTTGACTTTTTTATGACATATCATTATGTCATTGTTCAAGCTTTATAATATTATTAATTTAATAATTTAACTATTTAATCTTTAATTTAACAATTTAGTTTTTAATTTGAAGCTATAAATAAATTAATAAAAATTTAAGATTAAATAATAGTTAAATTATTAAATTAATAATATTTTAAAATTTTATCAATAATATCTCATCAAAAAAGTTATTTAGAACATGTGATATAATTTTTTCAAAAAAAATAAGATCAAAGTTAAAAACAAATTTTTCAAATAAAATTTTTTAAAAATTAAAAATAAAATTTAATATATTTATAGAGACTAAAAATATATTTAATTTAAAAAATTAAAATAAAAGATGGTTGAAATAGTATGCCCTGTTTCTTTTAAAATAATCTATAACTTTTTTTTTTCCTGATAGGTATGATAGTTTTTCTTTGTTCAAATTTCCAGCTCATGCTCATCTAAGTTTTCTGGGATTTTGGATATAATCAAGTAATGTTATTCCCCCGAATCCAATAACAATGAAATACATTAAAAATCCAATTGTCTTATTAATAGAATCTTATCCACTTAATTAATTTTTTTCAACCGGAAAATTAATAGTTTTTATTAAATAAATGAAATCTATAAACTTTCAAAAAGTTAAAAACATTTACTATTTTGTATAATAATTTTTTTAAGTTAAAAATTTATTTAAAAGAAAACAATTTGAGAACATAAATCTAATCAAGGGAAGGAAAAACATGTTAAAAAATTATTCAAATTATCTAGATTTTTTATAGCGATTTTTTGTATATTCTTTTTTATTTTTTATTTTAGAAATCATATTTATAAAAAATTATTTACTAATATCAGAGTGATTTTGCAAATTAATATTTATTGTTCGTCTTCTCTATAATTTGCTTCAATAAATTCAATTAAATATATAATATATTTTTCAAAATAGTAAAAATAATGATAATAAGATCTTATGTGGGTGTTTGGAAACCCAAATTTTAAAACTACAACATTTTCCAAAGTAAGTTCAACAACCTTCTATAACTACTTATCAAATTTCTATAACTTTTTATTATAAAAAAATAAAATAAAATTTCTATAACTTTTGTATGCATGCAAGATCCTTATTACAATATGAAAACGAAGTAACTCTATCAATAGTTACTAAAGTAAGTTGCTCCTTTTTATATTTTAAATTTTTTAAAATATTGGTCCGTCAACTGTAATACACATTAAATTTGTGAAAAAAATAAAATTGTAATTTTTAAATTTACTTTAATTTTCATTTAGATTTTTTAAATTTATTTAATTTTTCCTTCGATCATTTAATTTACATTTATTTGCACCACTAAATTAAGATATATTAAATTATTTATGCAATGTTTTAAGTTTAAATTTTTTTCGACTTATTGTCATGAAATGTTTAGATATATTTAAAACGTTGCAAAAAATTGAAGGAAGTTAAAGACATTAATTATGCTGATAGATTTTTATTACATTAGTTTTAAGACTATACGTGTGTTTAAATTGTTGTGAAGAAAATCAAGAAATATAGAAGATTTATAAAATACGAAGAATCTTTTCTATATAAAATTAGATAGAGAGAGAAGCATTTAAGCATCATTATTGAGAATTGAGATAGCAGCAGGAGCATCAATATGGGGGGGAAACACAACAATCCCATAGGAAGAAGAGAAATTGTTGGAGAAGATTGTCACTGTCCATTACTACAAACCAAAACAGATGACAAGGTTGTTGTTGAACTTCAACTTCAAAATCATGATGGATCCAATTGTAATAATGGGTCATCAGCATCATTTTCTGGGTCAGTCTTCAATTTATCAACAACAATAATTGGTGCTGGAATCATGTCCTTACCTGCAGCCATGAAAGTGTTGGGACTAACCATTGGTGTTGCTTCAATCATCTTCCTTGCTCTGCTTACACATACTTCTTTGGATATTCTCATGAGATTCAGCAGAGTTTGTAAAGCTAAAAGTTATGGAGATGTCATGGTGTATGCTTTTGGAACTCATGGAAGATTGGTTCTTCAGACATCTGTTCTTATCAACAACTTTGGAATCCTTGTTGTTTACATCATAATAATTGGTAACTAAATTTTACTTTATTATTACATGTACGTCTTGTTTGGATAAATATTTTAATTAAACACTTATAGGACTATTAGTCCATTTGTATAAACAAACTATTTCTATTTCAAAAGATAAAATTAAGTCAAACAGTTTTTATACGATAAAATTAATACATTTATAAGTTATTTTTATAAATTATCCCAAAAATAAGCTGAAATAGTTTGTGGATATATCATAAGATGTTTCTACAATGTTAGCCAAATAGTCTTGCAAGTGGTTATGTCAGTGCATAAATTCAAATAAATCAATCCAAACAGACTAGTAGTTGGAGGCAAATTCTTGGTTAGACCAATTCGGTAGGTGGTCCAGAGTAGATCAATTCTTGAATATTGTACAAAACACCACCGGTCACTGACATCAATCTCCTAAAGTAGAAGTTCATTGTTCTCCTTATCCTTACAACTAAGAGAATAACTTAATTGGTGACCTGAACTTGTACTTGATATGTGCAGGTGATGTACTTTCTGGAACAACTTCAACCGGAATTCATCATTTTGGTGTACTGGAAGGATGGTTTGGCGAGCACTGGTGGACAGGGCGTGCTTTTGTTCTTCTTGTAGCAACCCTTCTGGTATTTACTCCATTAGGATTCTTTAAAAGGATAGGTACAAAATTACAATACTATGAATTCAAGTATGTTGCATAATTTACCTCATTTAGTAATTTGAATATTGTTCTGAATAACCAATTAGTTTTTTTTTTATGGTTGCAGATTCATTAAGATATACTTCTGCTTTAGCAGTGGTTCTGGCAATTGTTTTTCTTGTCATAACTGCAGGAATCACATTGGTTAAATTGTTTAATGGAAGTATAGAGAGTCCTAGGTTGCTTCCTAATATTACTGATATGACATCTATTTGGAATCTCTTCACAGCAGTTCCAGTTCTTGTGACAGCATTTGTTTGTCATTACAACTGTAAGCTATTTCAATGTGTTGCTGTAATTTTAAAATTTTGATGTTACTCTTGTTGTGAATACCTTTATTGTTAAACTTCAAATATTTAGAGTATTTCAAATGCTGTTATTTTGAGTCTTGGATTAGTCTCTCAAAAAGCTTATGAACCTATTTGTATCGACTTATTTGAGTTAATCTCCAGAAATAAACACTTATCTGACTATTTGAGAGAGTTTTTAGACAAACAACTTATGACATGTTTGTAAGTTGTTTTCAGCTTATTTTTTGTATCTCCAGAATACCATATGAAAACAACTTATATCTTATATGAAAACAATTTAACTTTATTTTTTTCTTTTGTTATAGAAATAACTTATACATTGACATTTAAATGATAAATGTTTATGCAACAGGTGCTTAATTAAGTTGTTTTTCTTTGCAGTGCATACAATAGACAATGAACTAGGAGACTCTTCACCAATACAACCAGTTATATGTGCATCCCTGGCTCTATGTTCTACTATATATATCCTTACAGCTATATTTGGATTCCTCCTATTTGGTGAATCAACTCTTGATGATGTACTAGCCAACTTTGATACCGATCTCGGCATACCTTACAGCAATTCGCTCAACGACGTCGTTCGTATCAGCTACGCACTTCATCTCATGCTTGTTTTTCCGGTTATCTTCTTTTCGCTTCGGTTCAATTTGGATGATCTTGTGTTTCCATCAGCCAGGTCATTGGAATTTGATAATTGTAGATTTTCATTGATCACTACTGGACTCATTTTTTTGCTCTATGTGGCTGCAAATTTTGTGCCTAGCATTTGGGATGTTTTTCAGTTCACTGGAGCAACTGCTACTGTTTGCCTTGGTTTTATTTTCCCTGCTGCAATTGCTCTAAGGTCTGTGTTTTCTTACTTTATCTAAATGTTATTATTGATCTCACTATGCTTCAATATTATTTTTTCAACTATATCTTTAGTTAAGAAAAAACATGGAAATGTGCAATGTTACGTATTAGGGATTAAATAAGAGTATCAATTAACTACTCATCTTATAAAACATCACATTAACTTGAGTAGTTGAAGTAATAATAGTAGAGTACTTAGACTTTTCAAATAAATAAATGTATTATTGGACAAATAATTTGACTGATAAATTTTTCAAACGAGACACTTATAATGAGATACAAGGAGTATTTTTATAATTTGTGTTCACTGAAGGTAAACATCAATAGTTTTAAAATGGAGGGAATAATATTTAAATTGGTCTTAATTTGATAGCCATGTAAACTAGAGCATTTATCAACTCTAAGTTGTCTGGATAAAACCGTTATTTATCCTTTAAGTAAGGTTTTGAGTTTGAATTTTGAAAATGGAAAAAATATGATTAAGAAGAAAGATTTCAATAAAAAGTGATCAGTTGGGTCTCTGAAGTGAGTGATTTGTTGCACTTATGGTGTAGTAACTAAATAAAACTTGAGTTTTTCCTTGGTGACCTTTGATTATGATGTTTCAGGGATCCACATAGTATTGCAACTAAGAAGGACAAGGTTTTATCCATTGTAATGATTATTCTGGCTGTTTTCTCAAATGCTGTGGCTATATATAGTAATTCTGATGCCTTGTTCAGAAGACACCAATGATTCACCAAAGAGCTGTATGATATAGACATTTATATTGCACATGAAATCTTCATTTTTGTCAAAACACTTATCAAGTGCTAAGAGTATTCATGAATGAGATTGGATTCATTTTGGAGAGAAAAAACAGTTTTATCAGTCACTCAGACTTATTGGTTTTCTTATTTTACCATTCAATTGATTATGTTTTGTTTTATAGGAAACAATATCAAATCTTTATTCCTAATGGAATTGATATAATCTCCAAAATGATCAAAAGACTCCTAATGGAATCTGTTACGTGAATAAAGCTCATAAGTAAATATAAAAATTTGGTCAAATTGGTTATAGAAGCTGCAACAACAATGACATGTAATGAAACATGAATGTGAGATAAAACTTAATATGAAGTTAATCTATGATGCGCAAAAAACACAAACTTACCAGAAATGATACGGAATAAAGAAACAAGAAAGAAACCAAACATTTCGACAACTTCAGGTAATGATATTTTCTATTGGTATTATTTATTTACTTTAAATATATGTTATTTCAAATAATGGAACAAGTGTGAGAAAAAATATTACATTAACCATAACAAAAAAAAATGCTACATATGCTTCCATTTCCCTCTCCACCCACCAAAAAGAATAAAATAAAATACAAAGTATACAAAAAGCAAAATCCAACTTTGGCTGATTTGCAATAGAAAATGTCCACATCTGAGAAAATCACCTTATAAGATTACCAAAGCTTCAATCCTTTTTATTAGTCTGTGTTGAGCCAATCATAGACAAAAAAAAACAGTTTGGCTGATGTATATGCTGAACCCTCTTGCTTTGCAACTGATCCAAGCAACTGATCCAATCAAAATTTCAAAATCAATTTGTAATGCAATATGTGAGGCCCTTTTTCTTCTCAATGACAAATTAACCATATGTGGGGCCCTCTTTCATTTATAGTGGCTTTGAAAGAAAATTGCAGTTCCATCCAAGGAGTACTAAGTCCCTGCATGGCACAAATTTGGCAACACAAATCTTGCTTTCAAACACTTCGGTTGCATTGTCTGTTCTTGCAGCTTTTGCAATGTCATGCAAGTAGATATCTTTACAAATTTCATTACATTGGACTCAACTCCACTTGACCACATGAGGAGGCAGTACTAGATAAGCAACCTGAGATTTTGTACAGTCTAGTTGAAAAAATAGGGAGACTCCAAAACCTGTCGAAGATCAAAGTCTCCCCGTTCTGGTAAAGGAGGAAACTTCAATGTGGGAAAAGTCTTCTCAAAATCTTCCAATAACTGCATTCATGATTAAACAAGGAATTCTCATAAACACACATATCTCATTTAGTGCCCAATGACAAGTTTAGTGATTATAAAAGATGTAAATGTATTTTTGGTTCTCGCAAATATATCATTTGTTGTTTTTATTCTCCGTAAAAAAAAAAATTCTAGTCCTTGCAAATATACTACTTTCTACATTTGGTCCTTGTTTTGTTTTAGTCATTGTAAAATAAGTTCATATTAGAATCGGTCCCTGTAATATGTGTGTAATATTCTTTGTAGTCCTTATGTAGTTCATATTAAAGGGACTAAAATCAGATGTTCTACATATACAGGGATCCATTCAAACATATATAAAAAATAAAAAAATAAATGGGGGAATAAACCAAAACAATGACCAAAAACAAAAAATAGTATATTTGCAACGACTAAAAACAACAAAAATCTACAGGGACTAAGAAAAATATGGTAGATTTGTAGAGACCAAAAACCTATTTAAACATAAATAAAACAAGTAAATCGCAAAGCAACATGCATCCAGAAAACAAAGAGGAAATTATGAGGCCAGTGCGTTGACTGATTTTATCAAGTGGAAAGATACTGTCAAAGGATATAAGATAAACCAGAGATGTGTTATGCAATAAAAAAGGGCACCAAAACTTTTCATAACCAAACTGTCAGTTTCATATAAATACAATCTGAGGTTAGGATCTCTTTATATCAAAAGCTGTTAGTGTATAAAAGAGATATTCAAACAAAGTGCTTCATACATGGCAATCTAGCTCTAAGATTTGTCCATGTCACCAATTTAAAGGCATATTTAAAATTTTATACCTAAACCAAAATTATAGTGGCATTTATTTAAATAAAAAAATAAAAAGCTTGTCTAGATGAAGATACTTTACATTTTCCAATATTGGAGCCTCGTAGAGTTCAACAAACTTTTCCCTGAGTATCCTGTTCATTTCGTCAACATCACATGCATGTGTCCAATAAGAATCATGAACCCCTGCAATTAAGCATTTATTTACAAACAAGAACACAAAAACCATACATGATAAATGTGTTACATATAAATCATCAGTGCGCACCTGCAAAGCTCATCCCTGCTTTTTTACAAGCGACTGCAGTCATCATCATGTGAGAACCATCAAGAGAGTGAACAAAATTTGGGGGAAAAGCTGTTCTCTGCCTTTTTACCATGACCTGTAACAAAAGTATGAAATGTGCTCTTTAGTTTAAACTAAAATTGTTCTCGATGATTATCCAAGTTAATAAGTTCAAACAAAAAACTTTTTATCAAATTTAGACAACAAGGATTAGTTTTTAAGAGAAACAGTTGCTGCATCTTACAAAAATGATCTAAAATCAAACGGACCATACATAAATTCAAAGCAAAAATACAAATCTAATTGTATTGTAGGTCAATTTTGATCAACCAATAGTTACCTTGTCAGTCTCCCGCTGTAACGTCAATACCTGAAGGGAAGTCTTGATCTGCATCAAATCCAACTTGCCATATTAGTGACAGAATTTTGTCAACTACATCTGGATCATGGTTTTAAATTCTGGCTGCGGTTACGTCGCAAACCTTTATAGTGCAAGCAAATGCAGCCTAAATTGCGGTTGCGATGCTGTTGCAGAAACTTTAAAGTCCGCAATATTGTGGTCTCCATTGTGGTTGCAGACCGCAATTTAAAACCACGATTTGGATTATTTGGCTTCTAGAAATAAATAAAAAAGAAAGGTAAAATTTAGGCTACTGTTAAGAAAATTATTACCAGATGTCTTCCTATTTCTCTGTAAGGTTGTACTACGGGAAGCCCAAGGGGGGTGACCCATCGCACTGCTTGGTTTGTGGAAGCTATCACCTACTCCATGTGACAAGTCATGTGTTAGCCCTTTTTCGCAGTAGCTATATTTTACAACTATAAAATAAACAGTTAACTCACTCACTCACTCATTTTGTAATGTTATTTAAAAGACAATTCTTCATACCTTTGCACAATCACCTAGCCAACTCATAATACTTCTTGCAGCCTCAAACATCTCTTCTAAGGCAGTGAGAGTAGTCTAAAAATGGTGAATAATATTAAGTGAAATAATAAAATATTTAGAAATGTCCACATTCAAATCCACTGTGGATTATCCACATATCAACTTCTCTTACTTTTGCAGCATAGCATGAAGCAGCAAACAGCTCTGAATCATCCTCAATCGCACAACGCTCCTTAAGCCTTCTCTTGATCTGGTCCCGGGCCCCAATATAAGTCACTCCATAGACCGATGTCATCACTGTCTGCTTCACCAACTTTCGGTCCACCTAATGTAAGCAGTTATGAATGATTTAGTTGATATGAGAATAAGACTGAGGTTGACCCATGAATGAGATTTCATATCCCAATCCCAAAGGATAAAAATAAAAGCCACTTCATATACAACACATGTACAAGATTATTTATCATAGGTCTAAATGCCCCTCTAGTTCTATTTTCAAGTATTCCACTACAAAACATCTAAATAAATGAATTAATGTTTTGAAACTTGAAAATTAAAAGAAACCTGGCTGATCAATCGCCTAGCATGCAACGCATGTGGATTAGTTTTGGGATCTTTCAATGCATCACTTTTCATGATTTCAAGTACTCTGCATCACAATACCAAATTTAATATCAAAACAGTAGCACCCTTTTTATTAAAACAGGTGTCCGCAGTCATGTATGCTTTGTATAAAGCCTTCATGCACACAAATACACTGTGATAATTACCTGGCAGCAATTCCCGAGTAAACATCAGCAGGCTGGTCTCCACCAACAAGATTGACTGCAGCAGCTCCCAACTTCAAACAGAAAAAAATTGTAGCAATTTGATGATAATGCAGAATAGAGAGATAAATTAAATAGTATCGAAAGAGAGGAAGATAATAAGAATACAAGTCACTACCTTGTCCCTACCAAGTGCTGCATAGTGTTGTAAGCCATTGCATGAACCATCCTAGCAAGTAATGGAAAAGAACAAATTGAAATGAGAAAAAAATACTAGCATGGGTCATGCTCAATGCCTTTAATTCAAGTCTTAACTTAATAATGGGATGCGCTCACGCGTGTGTGCATGTATTCTCAAATAACTATTTTAACATTACTGCAAAAAGTACCTGGTGTACAGGCATATGAGAAAGGGTAGTCTCGGGAGTGTCGCTTCTCAATGCTTCGGAAAGATTGATACATGCTGCCAAGCACTGAAAAGGATCCTCTGCTTGCAACCACCACCGCTTTCCTTCAAGAGGTCTGTCTGCAGAATCAAAAATATCATCCAGGTGGTCCTCAGTAAATGCTATTCGACCGTCATAACATAACTTGTCAACACCACCGCCATATAAATTTGCCAGATGTATTTTCAACCATTGCATGCCAGACTTCCCCAGAGGACGTCCCTCTGCAAACTCAAGTATGCCTCGACATAAATCAGAACCAAGATGGTTCAAATATGGGTGCATGGGATACGCACGCCCTCTGAAATCAAGATTGTGAGGATAGTAGAAGCCTTCTTCTTCTTTCATCTTTCGAGCAACCTACAGCCAAAAAGCCAATGCAAAAATAATATATGCAACCTCTTACGGAAACCATTTGATATAACTCAGTCTATTTAGGATTAGAAGACTTCTTACTGCCAGTTTAAGTTCTATGTCACATCGCTGTGAATGTCTCTCACTGTTCTCCTTTTTGACGGATTTAACTTTCCACTTCCATTTTCGGATTTCTGCTTCGTCTTCTGTGTCTGGTTCCTCTGGGAGGGGAGTCTTAAGACAAAAAGGATAGTCAATCAAAACACAATTGGAAATGAAGAGGCATTAGTGAAATGGAAAAGGAAAAAATGAAAAGACAGCTAATTTTGGACACGACTTAGATATAAAGCATGCAACAATTTTTTAGAAAGGTTCAGTATATGAGATGAAAGATACTAACTGAGTTAAAATTTAAATGATTTAAGGATAATGTTTACCATTTTGCATTTTAAGATAAAAGTTATAAAATCTGTTCACATATATGTTGTCATAAACCAACTATCCCATAAGCTTTAGCTTTTAGGTCATACCATGATACCACTTCTTTTCTTTATACTGTATCTCTAATCAGTGTTGCCATTGTGTTTTATGGCGGCTTAAAATGGAGGTTTTTTTGCTTTCCGTCATGGTCCAACATCTACAATCGATAACACTACTCTGTATTAGAATATTCATACTTGGGTTTGCTAAACCCCAATATACTCCTTATTCTATTTTATCTTTTCTCTCTCGTTCTGTTTTCATTCTGATATCATTTTTCACTTTCTGCCAATATATTAAAGATCAGATTCAGTTCGTTTTCTCTGATCCTCAATTACACTCTAACACATCAACCATTTGGGGTGGAAATGTGGACAATGCACAGGGTGCACCTTGAAATAGATTGCTCATATGGTGCCAGAACTAGCTACCTTGGGAAGAGAGAAATTTTAAGTGCTTATTGGAAAATAGTGCATGAGAAAGTGAGCAAAATATAGAGCTTGTGTATAATTAGATGCCGAGAGAAGAGAGGAAACTTTGATCGCGAATTGGGAAATAATGCATGAAAATGTGAGATGTCATAATTAATGCATGGAAATGTGTATAATAACTGAGTGCACATTGAGAAATAAAGCATGAGGAAGTGAGCTAAGTACTCCCGCTGGAACAAAATATAAGCAAAATTAATCACTTATGCACTTATTAGTATAACTAGTTATTCACACTTACTATTGTCCATCTCATTTAAAAGTTTTAATTCATTACCTAAATTATCCTTCATCTCATTTAATTGCATAAAAAAGTGAACATCAAGTGAACAGAATTTTTTATATATTATCAATAAATAGGTTGAAAAGAGTGCTTATATTTTGTTACAATTAGATTAGATGTGCCAAATTTGTTTATATTTTGTTACGGCAGGAGTATAGACCTTGTGTATCCCATGAAATGGAAGAAATGATGACCAAAGAATGCATGGACATGGTGTAGATGTGTGGATGGTAGAAAGAATCATTCAGATAATTATAAAAATGTACTTTGCATTTTGATGGGAAATTAAGTTCGGAGACAATCGACTCACTAGACACATCCCCTTTGAGCACAACCAATATCAAATCCAACTACCAAACTAGACTAAAAAACAAGTAAAATCAAAATAAATATTATCGCAAATAAAAAATATAGATTATATAATTTGATTTTGATCGTTAGTCTTCTTAATTTCATGTCTTCTTTTATCCACAGTGATATCACTCATGATCAGGAATAGATTGGTACAATTGTAAAAGAAAATAGAAAAAGAATGCTTAGACGTTGCAATACATTGGGAGATTGCTCCACCCATCCACCTAAAGGTCCAGGTTTCCTCACTCTCAATCACAAGATAGTGAATACCTCCATTAGGATCCTTTCCTCCCTTTTATTCTTGCTACACCACATTTCCCTTCCTTCCCACATACCTTGCAATATAAGCAAGGTTGTTAAAACCAAATTCCCTCATCTATCCCTTGTTCTCTTTTACCTAACCAAAACCAATCTTTTTATTGCCCTTTTATATTGTTTGGCACCCACCGTTACTAAAGGTTTTTTACTTTAGTAATATTAGTGTGCCAAACAATATCCAACCCAAAAAAAAAACAATTACGAACTAAAGGAACAACATTAGTATAATTCATATATATTTTCATGAATAGATATCTAACAACTTAGTGCTCAGGTTAAAAAATTCACCTTCAACACTTCCTAGATGGAATTTCTATATTATGCTAAGTTGAAGATCATTTCTTTTAGTAGAATGGGCTAGGTTTTGAGGGAAGGTGGAGATTCAGTAAATAATTTAGCATCAAGTTCTGTTTGGTACTCACATCATCGCGATCCACCAAGTCAGCCAAGCGGCCTCCATTAGCCCATATTTGATCTATCACGCCAAGTACACTTTTGTTTACCCTCCATTTTGTATCACCAAGGGTATTAAGGGCCTAAAACAATTCCGGAATTAATTTCAAGAAGTATTAAGTATTAATCTGGAACCATGAACTCAGATGCAAATGCACAAACACTAAAAAAAATTCCAACCTCAAATACTGGTTTAAGTTGATTCTTGGGAGCCCTTTTTACAGCTTCACGTTGCTGCTTTGCTCCATGTATTCTCATTACATATGATGGCAAAAACAAGTATGCCCCTTTGTCATCCCTACCATAAAATTGCAATATTTATGAGAAAATTAACAATTATAAACAAAACGGCATAACTTAGTCACAGCTCATATGTAGAATTTGTATCTGTATCTCAATATGATCCGATGAAAAATTAAACTTAGTAAACATAAGAACAACAAAGTATGGAGATGCTTGAACATGTTTTTATGATTGAAACATTGTTATCAAAGTTTCAGGCATTCTACAAGTCAATAAAACTAAGCTAACATATAAAAATTCAAAGTTCTAACATAAATTAAAAAAGAAAATATATGTATAACATGTCATACCCTGTCCAGTTAGTAGGTGGAACCAACATTGGCATGTAGGGGATAACCATGTGCCTGGCCTGTTAATGTAACACATTTCCATGTTACCGTCAGTCTCATGAATATAGGCATAAGAAAGCAAAAGTTTTACTAGAATGTATTGATCAACAACAACAATAACAACACGCCTTGAAGTATAAAACCATAAAATTTGTCAAATAACATACTAAAGGAAACGTGATCATGAATTCAAGTACAACAAAAAATCCTTAGACAATAGTAGGTAGGTCACTTACAGTCTTTTCAAGGCCCTTTTGTATCAGAGGGTCACATTCAATAACGCCATATCTTTTACTTCCATTGCTAATCAAGTAAAGAGCATTCATTATTCAATAAAGTAAAAAATGTTTAAATTTACAGATAATGATTCGGAGCGAGTACTATCAATCTCACTTTGAATCGGCAGAAACTGTTTTGAGGGTATGCTTGAACGCAGGGTAAATATCTGGTGGACTGTCTCCAAATTGATTGGCAGGTGGTTGTAAGTAAGCAGTTTCTATTAACAGTTGTACCAAACGAGAGCCGACCTGGAAAATATGCAGTAACTATATAGTAACACACAAAAAATAAAACTTCCTTGTTCATTGGTACAATACAAATATTACAAACCTTCACTTGGGCTTCCTGTCCCCAAGGCTTCCCTTCGTCCCTTCCACGAACTATCCCCATAGCTTGTTGCGTCTTCTGCTTTTTTATTAAACTAGCAACTTTTCTCCTAAGTCTTGTCTGCTCTTTTTTAAATTTCTCTTTCTCTTCAGCTGTCATTTCGTCGATTTTTACAGGTGCAAGAACAGATTCACCAGCAGACTTGCCAGTGGTTGTTTTCTTCCCCTTTGTCTTCTCCATAAATCGGTATATCTTACCCTGATCCACATATAAGGGTAGAGTTTCAGTTAATGATTACTTGAATATTGTAAATTCATGCTAATAGCATCAAATTTGAACAATAAAAACCTTGAATTGACCATATAATTTACTCAACATAAATCAGTTTGACCAAGCTAAGATTATTAGTAGGATTGACATTGACATGAACACCGGACACGATACTGATACATTGACACCAATAATAATTTGAAAAATGGAAGTAATTTCCTGTAACTACATGTGTCGGTGACGGACACAAACATTTGTTCCATACGGACACCGGCACATACTTGACACCAGATACACCTTCAATCCGAAGTGTCAGTGCTACATAGATTAGAATCCATAACAGTCAGCTTAATTAGATGGTATATTATCTGTTTCAATCAGAAGAAACGGCTTCAGAGTTCAGCCAATCATGTGAGCAGTAAATACCCATTTTACTACCAGACTAAAGCAAATGACCAAGGAAATATATAATATAAAAGCATAATAAAACTATTATATTGAACACAAAAGCATAGAATAGAGGGTGCATAATTGAATTCAGGCAACTGATTCATTTCTCGTTGTTCAATTCATATTTGCATGTTACTATACAAGATAAAGGCCTTGTTTGGATAAACATTTAAATTAAATGCATGTGTTGTTTTCGCTTTTCACAAGTGCTTATCATATAAATGCTTACTCATAAAGCTATTTCCATAACAAAAGATAAAATAAAGTCAAATTATTTTCATTATAGCTATAAGCTGTTTTCATAAGCTGAAAATACCCTATGGAAATATCATAAACAATTTTCTTAAGCTCCCCCAAACAGAGTCGCACATTCTTATATACAAAAATACTCAAACTATACCTCGTGTTCAATGGCTTCACCTATTTGACAAGCAGCTTGGATAACTCTAGCACTACCAACACCATTACTATTAGTCATCAACAACCCCATCAACTTATGCATAGTGATAACAGCCATCATATCAGGCGGCAACTCATTGAAATAAGGAGAATGACTCGCCCTATGCCTATAATCTTTACAAAGCTCTTGATCATCAGCAATTGCATTCTTTAAAGGCTCAAACCAACCAAGAAACAATGATTTCATATAAGGCAAATTAGGTGCAAGTTTCTGCTCACGCATATCCTCCAACAATTCCTGATACTCTCTTGCTGCTTCTTCCCAAGCCTCAGTCTCAATCTTTATCTGTCTCCTTTTAAGCATTTTATACTTGTAACTAGCCATGCCTCCTCCACTATTGTTCTTTTGGTTCTCTAATTCAGGCTTTTTCTTTTCCTCTTTTACCATTTCTTCTAACAGTTTCTGAACTTCTTCACAACCTGAATGATCATCTTCTGTATCGGATGATTCAATAGCTTCAGCAACACTACCGTAACCTCTAAAGTGAGCCACTGAAGTTGAAGAAAACGTAAAAGGGTCTTCAGAAAACGAAAGATTGGATCGACCCAATTTGTTTTCCGAATTAAAGATACTAACTTGACTGAAACCAAAAAACGGGTGCCTTGAATTAATTATCCTTGTTTGGGGCAAGATTTTCTCGGGAAAATTGGAGTGCTGAGAAAATCTCAGTGAAGAAGAAGAAGAAGAAGAAATTGAGTAGGATAGGTTGAACTTCTTAGAGGAAGCTCGCTTGACTATGTTAGTCCACATATTTTGTTGGTGATAGAAACGAGGAATGGAAAATTGTTCAGTAGTGGATGAGAGGTGTTTGGGGCATGAGAGAAAATGTAGAGATTTTCCCGAGAAAATTAGAGAGTAAGGAAGATCGGAATGATGGGGAAGGGTTAGTAGTAAGTGAAGTAGCAGCCGCCTTGAAAGTTAAAACCCTTCATAAACCTATTATGCTGCCTCTTGTCTTGCTTTCGATTCTCTTCTGACCCGAATTTCGTTGTCGGATTTTTCCTACTTAAACCATCTAACTCATGCAATATGTAAAATTACCCTCTCCTTCTTACTAGGGTATTATTATATTTAAACGGATATAAAGTAAAATAGTAAAATGATTTAAAAAATTGAAAATTGTACTAAATTGAAAAAATATTAGTTTTTTTTGTTTATTAAAAAAATATTATTTCATTCAAATTGATAAAATTTACATCGACCGAGAATAATATACTTTAAAGTCGCTAAAATTAAAAAAGATGAACTTGCAAATAAATTAACAACATTCAAGTTCATAGTATAAAACGACAAAATGTCTACAAATGTGACAAAATCTATGTATATGATAAAATTAAAATGACAGGAATAGTCATGTCTTCAAAGTTGCAGCATTGATGACGTCAAAATTATTGATTGCATATTTGATTGAAAATTGATTTGTTGATCTAAATTAAATGAACACCGCAACAAGACAGAAAATCAAAATGTTGCACTAAGACGACGGACAAAACAACGTCGAACTTGGACAACAAAATCACAATCAAAACAAGAAAAAAATGAAATTATTTGAATAAAAGTAAAGAAAAAACGAGTGAAATGGGTGATTTCAGACCAATAATCGCCTTGAATCACCCCCTACAATAAAGAGAGAACAAAAAAGACCTAAAGAAAAACGATTGTGCAACACTAGATTTATTACTAGTTAGATACATCTGTGTATGCACCGGTAAGGTTATTGATTTTAATGTAATGATAAAATTAATGTTGATGTTTAAGCGATTGTTTGTTTTGCAAGCAAAATAAATTAAACATAATAGTCAATGAAAATTTTAATAACTACTAAAAAACAAACATTCATAATTAAGTTTGAAACTTGAATACAACAAACATTAACATGAAACTAAAGGTTGACATAAAAAAATAAATAAATAATAACACAATCAAAATAAACTTGTAAACATTTGGTCCTCATTCTTCCCGACCTCACCCAAAGATCATGAATGTCATAGAATACAAAATCGAATTTATTTCCAAAATGGATATGATTTTCAACTTATAAGTCCTTCTTGAAGTAACAATGTCAATTATAAAGAAGGGGAGTTGAATTATAATTGTCCCTTTTTGAAAATTCTTGTTAAAAACTAAAGTATTTAACTGATCAAGATTGATTTTTGTTACAAACGAAGAACGTTCTTGGTTAGTGGAAAGAAAATAACAATATTAATTTATCAATATAAAATTGATTGTAAGACAAAAAGTAAATAGAGATAAGAAAAGAGATATCACACAATGATATATCATGGTTCACCCAACACGGGTTACGTTCAGTTTTCACAATTATGAGATTTTCCACTAAGTGCTCAAAGCAATAACATTCTTGGTTTTCGCACAGCTTTCATAGATTAATCTTGATATATTACAAAGTTCTACCTTTCTACCTAGAAAGGATTTCCACAGGTTACCTTACATTATTTTCAGAAAGCATTTTACAAGTTATCTTTTAATTCATAAAAGGATTTTTACACGCTACTCAAGCTATGTCAACAATATAGCCTTGAGTTACAAAGTAATGATTTTTGAGATTGTTAGAATCCGAGTATACTCAACTCTTGTTTGAGAATAGATTCTAGATCTTAGAACTCAGTAAGTACTGATAATAATATCACACTAAGGACATAACTGAAACTTAGAATGATTGAGAAGTTCGAGTATGATTGAATGAGTGATGTTTTGCTTGACACTTTGAGTTCTGATTTGTTCTTCATCGTGAAACTTTATTTATAGGCTCCAGGAGAGTTTATGACAGTTCATTTAGTCGTTGGAAATGATCAAATTGTCATGAGTAAGTGAATGGATAAGATCAACCATAAAACAAGAATGTTCTTGCTGAAAACAGGAATGTTCTTGTGAACCAAGAACGTTCTTCAAATTTGTTATGTTCTGATATTGACAGTTGTCTGAAGTGATCCCATGCCTTGAATCACGTGTGTAGGTCTGTTTGAAACTACAACAACAATGTCCTTTCCAGCCTGTCAGTTTGTACTTGCACTTGCTTAACTTGGAGAATGATCTTGTTTTATGTATTTTGTGAAGCAAAGTGTTTTGCCTTTGAATTCTAAATTAATTCTTACTTAGATTGATCCTTGTATATTTATGATGAAGATATGAAATGGATTACACTTCATAGATCTAATCTTTTATATAGAAATTTGATCATTCTTGTTTATCGCATATGTGGAAAATTTCTTTGTTTTTCAGAAATCTATCAAGAACGTTTTTCGTTTCACTGATTTTGCTTTCTTTATTTTAATAAGATCGGCTTTGTAATGTTTGATACCTATCTTGTTTTAACACACTCAAATGCACATGTTAAATATCAAAATACTTAGAATCATAATTAGAAGTCTTAATTAACCTTTTGTTTAATTATCATTAAAATATTAATTTGAGATTTTGTATCAACACTTTCAACTTCTGACGATTGTAGTTAATGTGAAAGAAAAATCTTGAAATTGGAATCTACATTTTTATGATTGCTTGAGTTTATCCTCAGAGATAAAGTTTGAAGTTCCAAATTACGTAAAAAAAATTGCAAATTCATACGAAAGAGTCCGCAATATAATAAAAGAAAATGTTAAAAAAAATAATAACCATCAGAAATTCACACATATTTACTAGATCATTCAAATTCGAGATATGATGTCCAACTTGATAATATCAACATTCAGTTGTGTTAGAATTTAAAAACTCAAAATAAAATGTCTAAGGTCTATATTGATAGATTTTAATTAGAGCGTAAATTTAATTGTTATATACTTCAACTATCAATATAAGAAAATAAAATACTATCAAAAAACTAATATTATCCTTCTCAATTTTAACAAATGCAAGAATATGAAAGATAAAATTAACAATTTCATTCTTTAGGTAAAATAGTTTTTATTACAAAAAAGTGTATGATCTATTATTATTTTTTTTAAGAAAAAGAGGTGGTTTTTAGAAGTTGAGAAAATAAATAGTACGTAGAATTTAAAAATTGAGAAATAGCCATTTCCTTAAAAAAAAATGCAAATGGACATATTTCTTAAAAAAAAATGCAAATGACGTATTTCTAAAAAAAATGGAGATAGTAATAAAAAAAATCAACATCATCCTTTTTATTTTTAATTATTGCAAAGAATATAAAAGGTTTGTGGTTGTGGATGTAGAGGTTTGTGTTTGTTTCATTGTTTGTGGTTCTTATAAGAGGAACTATGTAGTTTTAGAGAAAAGGAGTAGAAGAAAGTACTTGGTCGGTCGGGTACCCATTGCCATCACCCGTTACCCGACCCGACCCACCCGCGCCCCTTCTTTCCTTAATATGTATTCATACTTGTTTTTCAATTCCAACATTAGTTTACCTCAGTGCCTATCTACTTGAGTTTATCTTTTCCTATGTAAATTTATTACCTGTATTCTATTTGTAACAAACCAATGATAAAAAGGAACACAAAAATCTAAACCACAATTGAAACATCTAAGTTATCATCTTAGAACAACATAAACATAAAAAGTTATTCTTTCACTTCATATTCCTTCTTATTCTACTGCATGTGTCGCTTCCAAGTTTCAACATAAGAAGTAGAAGCATAAATGACATATACATGGTAAGAAATGCAAATACATTCAAGAAAACAAGGAAATTAAGTGATTTGTTTTAAAACTGCATTGTTTCCAACAAAGTTGAATGATATTTAATATTTTTTTTAATGTTATTTTGGGAATACTGAATGTATTGGATCAAATTCTTTTTTAAAATTAACCTAAACTAAACAACGTGAATAAATTTTAATATTTATTCATGTTTTATTAGTATGATATATTGTAATTAAATATTACTTGTTGGTTTTAATTTTTTTCTAATAATATTTATTAGTTTAATTTAATCAAATTTTTTGCTATTTCATATATTTTAAATAAAATTGATCATTGTTATTTGGTAATGTTAAATTTTAATATATTATATATTATATTTTGCATCAAATCTATTATTTTATAAATTTTTATAATTATTATTAACTTATTTTTTACAATTGCAATTTAAATATCCAAAAATCAATTTAAATTAAACTGTTTATAATAGAATGATTTTTTTAAAAAAAAAGTAAATCATCCAAATCAAATCGAACCGCATGTGATTTAATCTGTGGGTCGGATATTTTTATCTGAAAAGTGATTCAAAGGGAAAGGGAACAAGAATGCCCCTAATTATTACTACTATAAGAGAATTTATGTATTTTTTAAAGAACAACTTTCAAATTTTAAAATAAATTTATTGTGTAAATAATATTTTTATTCTCATTTAAAGTGTTTTCTTTTTTAATATTGGTGAATAGTTAATATCTCACAAATATTCAAAAAGTTACAACAAGTAGTAAGTTAATTGATTCTGATGTTTCCTTTTTAATTATTATTTCTTCTTCTTATAATTAAAATTGGACGAGTAATTTACTCCTTCTATTTTAAATTATTTGTAGATTACTTAAGTGCGTTTGAATGATATTGAAATTAAGTAAAAAATAAATTCTTAATCATTTTATCTAAACAAGTTTTGTTTTTGAAATTGACTTTCAAAAGTAAAAACTCCCAACCACCTCGAACGGATCTTAAGTCTTTGCTAATAGTTGTAGTATCTATCGGATCATAGCCATAACAATATCTCACCTAACCAACTAACGGTTGTTTATGTAAAAAAAGGTACAATGTTCGGATGTTGATGTAGAATTGTAATATGTAAGAGCTTATTTCCAATTTTTGTATATATATTTATCATCATCATCTATTTCTCCCCTTTCTTCTTTGTTAGTCGAGATGGCTTTAGGACTCTAAAAGAAGCTAAATAGATTCTCAATATTTTAGCAACATTTTAACATGAAACACAAATTTATTTTAAAAGTGATGGTAAAGTATCGGACAATTTGCTTAGAAATATGGAATGATATTGCAATTAATCACATCAATCAAAAAGATAATTTGAACACAAGAAATTAATTTGATTGAATCAAGTAAAATTGTAATGATTTAATCAACTGAAGTAACCTAGAATAGTTCTTAATAGAATACACAATTGATAGAAAACTAAGTAAACGTAAAATTCACTTTTAAACAGAATTTACAATTGTTGTTGTCTTTACAAAAATAGTTTTATCAATAAAAAATTCAAACCATGAAAAAATCTAAAACAAAATTTTCAATATCATAAGGTTTTATATTATTCAAAAACTGTAAAAGAAAAGTTTACCTCAAATCACCAAGATACAAAATAATGAACGTAAAATCAAAATTGTAAAGAGATTAGAGAGAGGGAAATCACACGAGATTTTTATTATGGTATATCTATCTCGTCTAGTCCTCATTCAAATGAATGTGAGTTTCTTTCTTTATTATACATGAAATGTTTATAAGATCTATAGACATTTGTTGTAAAGTTGTACAACAACAATTTCTTCTTAAACACTCCAAAAATTAGACTTCTTAAAAACCCTTCAAGAATATGTCTGAACCACATATCTTCAACAATTAAAACACCTTTATACTCTTTCAAGATAGTTATCTCTAGAGTAGTCAACACCCTAGAACCAAAACAAACACCCTTTTTACCTTTGACGTACACTCGATCGAAATCCCATTAATCACTCAGGTCTAGAACAATCACACCAACAAGATATGCCTCATCCATGTTTTTCAATCATAACACAAAAGATTTGAACCAGAAAAAATGTTTAATCTTGATTATGATCTTGCATGTATGAATGATGACGAATAAATGAAAGCGTTCTTATTTAAAATAATGGTTCATATCAGTATTTAAAGAATATGAGTTGACAAATGAAAGTATAATACATCATAACTACAATAACTAATTTTGAAGGTCGTGTAAATCGACTTACAAACCTCTCGAAAGTCGTGTGAATAGATTCATTGGTGTGTATTATGATTCACAAAACCTCTTGGAAATGGTGTGGGTTCATTCACATGAGAGAAAAGAGAGATTGGGTTACGACTACTGCAATAATTCATCGACCATTGGAACTACTATGAAACAATTTTCTCTTTAATTACATAGTTGTTGTTGTGAGTGACTTCCTCCACGTCCCTCCTTGTCCTTTTTCATTTTCCTTTACATGTTACTGAGCCTTTCCTCTCACCTCAATTACACTAGATCTTGAGAGAAAATCCTATTCTAAATTTTAATGAAGTCTATAGGTCAAGTCATATAATAAAAAATACAATTTTGCTACCCATACTCCCTTTTTGCTATCCACAACCCTCAAATTTTTCATAAAAATGAAATACCCAAAATGTCCTTGCTTACTTGCCTCATTCTATAACCCCATTTGTCTCATCATCATCATCATCATCATCATCATCATCATTAACCTCATAACTCACACATCATAACTCATTCATAACTCACCTATCACAATCTCAGTTCACTTACACAAACTCAGTCCACGTAGGTTCCTACGCAAACTCAGTTCACGCATGCAAACTCAACTCACGTAGGTCATACACAAACTCAGTTAAGGTACGTTCCTGAGCAGACTTAGTTTGCGTATGCAAACTCAGTTCATGTAGGTTCCTATGGAAACTCAATTCACTTATGCAAACTTAGTTCACATACGTTCTTGGGAAAACTCAATATGCGTATGTGTGCTCAGTTTGCGTATGCATTAAGGCCATCAAAATCACCATTATTGTTCCGATATCAAATGTTGACAAAATGAATTTTATTCTCACCAAAATCAGTTTCAATAGCATAACCCTACCTAAATATTGTAAAAAAAACAAAAAGAAGAACAAGAGCAAGAACAAAATTTACGCATACCTAATGTAAATAGGAGGCAATGAAGATGGTTGAAGATGTTGAAAATGGAGGAAGAAGGAGAAGAGGGTGTGAGAAAGAAAAAAAAGATGAATATGAATATGAGGTAGAAAATGAAGATAGAAATAGAAATTAGAGTTTAAAAAATGATATAAATAAACAAAGGCATTTTTAGTATTTCGGTTTTATGAAAAAATTTAGAGGTGTGGTTAGCAAAAAGGGGAGTGTGAATAGCAAAATTGTAAGAAATATTATACTCCATTTTTATATATTTTAACTATTAAAAGTAAAAGAAAAATGTTTCCTTGTAGACATAAATAAAATCAATACATATCCTATATTTGTAGGCTTGTAGAGAAATGACTACATTTTTCCCTTTTCAAGAGGCAGACGCATGGTCATGTGACATGATAAAGGCTTAACATCATTGTAGTATTCTAATTTTGTCTAATTTATTAGAAATAATTCAAATAATAATAATATTCATTTTTATTATAATATATCAAATTTTGTTATTTGTATTTTCATAATCATTAATACAAAAAAGAAAAATATATATATAATAAAGGAAATAAAAATAATATAGCTAAAAATCAAATTACAATAAATAAGTTCATTATGTCTCATCAACTTACAATGTCAAATATAATTACAGTTTTAAAATCAAATCAAATTTCAAATTACAAATTAAGCCACATTAAATTACATTAAAAATTAAGTCAAACTAAATCAAATCAAGTCAGTTGTTCCAGTTTTGCCTCTGTTTTGTTGCTGCCCTTGCTCACTGTCAAACCTTGCTCTGTTGATGCTGACTGCTATTGATGCTGACTGCTATTGATGCACAAGCCATGCTTATTGATACATTTGTACATGTTGTAACTAATTAGAGAAATAAAAAGATGATTTTTTATAAGCAATCCATTGTACATATTATAGATAGCAAAGAGACAAACTTTTGAGTTAAAAAAAAAAAACTAAAAGACAAATTATAGCTGCAATTGAAAAAGCTCAGCAAATGAATAGATCCAAACAAATAAGCCGAAACCATGAATGCATCAAAGGTGCAGAAAAAACTCGAATGATGAGCAAAAGAGTTAAGCATCAAACAAGGAACTGGAAAACTCAAACTCAAACAGTGGCACAGACAAAGAAAGCAACAAGACAAGTTAAAAAAACTCTATAAATACATCTTCATTTATCTTTTATAAGGATTGGTTAACACTACTGATATAAAAAAACGCATACAAAGAAGGAGACAAGAAAGAAATCATAGGGTGCAAACGCATATTTTTTGTATAATAAATATGTTTCTTTATCTTCACTGTACAACTACTCTTTTGTTTAAAAAATGTAGTTTTTTTTTTTTTTTTTTTTTTTTTTTTTTTTTTTTTTAAAAAAAAAAAAAAATGGGGAAAAAAAAAAATTTATTTGTAAAAACAAACATAATGGGCGAAACATAAAAAATAAAACTAAGGATTCGAACCTATGATGATGTTGTTGTTGTCACCGTTGAAACCACCATCGTCGCTGTCGATGTGGCCGTCGTCGAAACCATTGTCGCCGTTGTCATTGTGGTCGCCGTCGTTGTTTCCTTGTTCCTTTTTATTTTCCTTTTTTCCGGTTGATGCGTCTACCCATGTATCCCCCTCAACTTTCAGAATCGTGTGCAAAAAGTGGACAAGGAGGAATACTTGGGAATGGTTTGAGGTTGAGAAAGAGGTTTATATTTTTTTGTACATTAAATCTGTTTCTTTATCTTCACTGTACAACTACTCTTTTGTTTAAAAAATGTAGATTTTTTTTTATTTGTAAAAGCAAACATGATGGGCAAAACATAAAAAATAAAACTAAGGATTCGAACTTATGATGATGTCGCTGTTGTCGCCATCGAAACCGCCATCGTCGCTATCGCTGTGGCCGCCATCGAAACCACCGTTGCCGTTGTCGTTGTGGCCACCGTCGTCGTTTCCTTGTTCCTTTTCATTTTCCTTTTTTCCGGTTGATGTGTCTGCCCACGTTTCCCCATCCATCTACTTTTAGAATCGTGTGCAAAGAGTGGACAAAGAGGAAGACTTGGGAATGGTTTGAGGCTGTGAAAGGGGTTTCTATTTTTTTTTTTTGTTACTTACTGGTTAAAAAGCTCTATATATACATATTCGTTTATCTTTTAAAAGGATCTGATTAA
>NC_021166.2:22354192-22358189 GCF_000331145.2 Cicer arietinum
TGGGTGGGTTCGGACCGGTTCAACTCCGAAATCTAAAATCAATTCAAATAGTGGGTGGTGTTAAAAGACTCATTTTCGACCTTCATATTTTTTATTCGGACGAATCACGGGTATCGCGGGTGATGTGGGTCGGTTCAATCGGATTAGTTCATGTTTTGAGTGAAATCAAATTTATTGAGTATAATTTTTTTATTTTATATTGCGTTTAAATATTTTAAATACATATTTTATGGTCATTCAGACTCATATGACACAATAAATTTTAATAGTAATTTTTATGATTATTTAAGTCGTTAGCTTGAGTTAAAAACTTGTTAATTTGTTACTTCAAATGTTACTTTTGTCTCATTTTTTTCCATCCAACTTTAATCTTGTGACAATGCATAAATAATCAAAATAATATACTCGAACTTATTACAATATTAGTCCAATATTGTCGCATTATTGAATTGATTATTTTTGCATCAAAGTTTTGATATATTTATTCTATTTTTTCATAAAGATGATTCTTTGCATTACTTTGCATATCAATATGTTGAACTATAACACCATAAATCAACACCACAAAAGTTAAACCTTAAATATTACGGCATATCAATTTTAATTTATAAATAAAATGTTATATTCTTGCAAAAAAATTCATTTATTTCAGTCATCAACCTGCACATAGAACACAAATAAAGTTAGAAATCAAATTACCAAGATTAGATGGAATGTTATCAAAACCAAATTTAAACCACACAATGAAATCAAAACCAAATTTAAACCACACAATGAAATCTCAGTAGAGACAAAACTATTAGGATCAAAGATTATACATGTGTTCAGGCGCCGACTAATTTAAAAAAAAATGTCAATTCATTCTCCATAAGTATATTAAAAAAGAAACATAAAGAGCATGCATTGATTGAAAAAACTAAACCACCTTAAACATTACCCAAATAAGTAATTAAGCCATACACAAGAACAACTAAGAACACCTTTAAAAAGGGACTTTTATAAAGTTCAAAAGAGCTTTTAAAAGTGCAAGAAACCAAAATCCTAATCAAAAGCAAAATCTTAAAACATACAATTTAAAAATATTAATGGACAAAATGAAAACCCTAAAGCATTCATTTTTGGTTTAAAATTGTTTTTGATTCTTACAAATATATTTCATTTTGATTTTAGTCATTGTAATATTTTTTTATTTGATTTATACCCTTGTAAATTCTAACAAGTTTTAAAAAAGTCTTTTATGAATCTTTTATAGTAAAAAAATGATGACATGACTAGTTTTGGATGAAGTGACACATGGTGACTGTGTAATTGTTGTTGACTAGACAATATTTAATATTTGAATTAAAATTCATTTAATTAACTTATTTAATTAAAAACTTAAAACTAATTAATTAATAAATCTGATTAAATAATAAAAACTCAATAATCTTCATATTCACCTCAAATTTTTTAATAAAAACTCAACAACCTTCGTCTTCAAATCACAAATTCTCATATGTGGATCCAAACCCTAAAAATTCTAATCACTCATTTTTTTTACACCACACCTAAAAACATAGGTTGTTTTCTCAACAGAAACATTTTTCCCTCCACATTGCTATTTCAGATATATTCAATAAAAAAGAAAAGGAAAACGCAAAATTATTTAGAGATTAAAGGTCATTTATCGAGAAGGTAGAGGCAAAAAAAAAAATCAGAATTAAGAAGTTGAAGAGAGAGAAAATTGATTTTTCTATCAACAGGAAGAGTAGATGCGAATCTCCAGCGAGGTAATGCTCATCGGTCGCTCTTTGGTTTGGTTTGGAGGGAAAATCAAACAAGAGAAGAACATAAGTTTTTTTTTAGTCTGTTTGACGGAGAAAGAAAGAAGGAGAAAAAGAAAGAAAATAAAATAAAAAAGGTGTGTTAGTTGGCTTATTTATCTATGTCTTTCGTGATTATGGTAAAGATTATAGGTGTAGTGTAAGAAAAATGAGAAATTAAAACTTTTAGGATTTAGATTCAGACATGAGAATTTGTGATTTGAAGATGAAGAAATTAGGGTTGATGCAATTCAAGTCCTTATGATGCTAGGATACCTGTATTAGAAGGTTGAGTTATGATGTCCCATTTAATTCATTGACCAGATTTACCTCCCCAAATGAATTATCTAACACAAGAAACAATCTTGCAAGGGGTTGTAACATTGTATCTTGGTATTATGTTTGCAATTGCAATGTAGAATATAGTCAACATATTTTCCTTGACTGTAGTTTTGCTCGTGAGTTATGGTAGTGATGTAATAGTATCTTGCAATTCCCTATTGACACAAGCTTTATTAAAAATATCTTAAAGATCTGTGATAGGGTATGGTTGGCTCAATACAAAGATGTGATTACTACCGTTATTGTTAATATAATTGATACTATTTGGTTTTTCAATAATAACATTTGTTTCAAGGATTAAAAGGTATCAGTCAATTATGCCATCAATAGAATAATTGCTATTATTTCAATAATAGGAAATCACACCAAGGCCACAACTTCCTCATTCGTGCAAGATTTTCAAATTCTTAAAAAGCTTTGTGGTTAACAATCATAGTCCAAATGTTTTTCAAATCAAAGAGGTTCTTTGGCAAACTCCTTTATATCATTGGGCTCCATTTGGGTGAAGCTTTAGAGACTATAGGCCTAATTAATGCTTTGGGCTGTTTTGTTGTCCTTTTGTGAATCACCACCTCATTACAAGTTAAATTGATTGGGATTATGAATACAATTGAGTTAGCTTTCAAGAGAGGGTGAAATAATTTGTGGATGGAATTTGATTCTCAACTAACAATTTAAGCCTACAAGATTACCAATATTGTTCATAGAAACTTTAAAAATAATTGGGATAACTGTCTTCAATTAACTAAGCAAATGAACTTTGTTATTTCTCACATATTCTAATAAAGAAGTTAATGTGCTAGCAATATTGCTTATTTGGGTCTCCGCGTCATTGGTCTTCATCGGTGGGATCAATTCCCACTCAATATTTATGACATTTTTTCTAGGAATAAATTACACATGTCTGAATATAGATTTTGTAATCAACTTTGTCTTTTTTCGATATTCAATTTATCACTACACTCTTTTTTCTTTTAACATGATTTTATCCTATTAAATTTTTCTAGTTAGATTTTTAATGAGACCGTTATGTAAGGTTTATGGGTCACATATGTAATTAATTAATAAAGTGTGTTAGGGTCATTATATAATTAGCCAATAAACTAGGGGTCAAATAAAATATAATAGTTTATGGCTAAAGAGCATAATGGTTATGAAAATTAATAGTGTAGATACCAAACAGTTTTTAATTTAATGAGGGGCTGAATTGGAAATACTGCAATTTGAGATATAACTAATAATAGTTATATATAAGGGTAATGGTCCCCAAGGCAAACACAACAAGACTATTCAGTTTCAAAACCCTATAGGAGAAAATTCTCTGGTTCTCTCTATCCCCATCAAGAGAGCAAGGTCTTCAGGGTGTTTTGCTGAGGAAGATCACCCAACCCATTGGCTCTATCATCATCATCTCAGGATTTCATTAATGGCAATTCCCACAGGTACGCTTCCGCCTTTGGCTATTCATCATGTAATTGACATGGATTGTTGAGCACAGCGTTATTAAGGTTTTTCCAACAATTGGTATCAGAGCCTACCATGTTTAATTCATGATGAAATTCGGTTATTGTCTTTGTTGTAATTTGGGAATTTGGGAATTTTGATATATATATTATGGAATCCATATTTTTAACGTGTTTGAAAAATTAGGGTTTGTAATTTGGGAATTTGGGAATTTTGATATATATATATTATGGAATCCATATTTTTAACGTGTTTAAAAAATTAGAGTTTGTAATTTGGGAGTTTTGATATATATATTTGAGTACTAACATTGCAAAATGTTCTTCAGTACAATTTTTAACGTGTTTGTTATTTTAAATCTCATGGCTAAATTAATTAGCTTCTCATCC
>NC_021166.2:22358951-22422734 GCF_000331145.2 Cicer arietinum
TTGTTGAGATGGAAAAACGCTTTGTAAAAAGTGATAAGGCTGAAACAAGTTCTTTGCTTCAGAATTTAATTTCCATGAAGTATCAAGGCAAGGGAAATATAAGAGAGCACATTATGATGATGTCCAACATTGCTTCTAAGCTTAAAGGTCTAAAGCTTGAGTTGTCAGATGACTTACTCATTCATTTAGTATTGCTGTCTCTTCCTTCGCAATTCAGTCAGTTTAAGGTGACTTATAATTGTCAAAAGGAGAAATGGACTCTTAATGAGCTCATTTCATTATGTGTGCAAGAAGAGGACAGGCTGAAGCAAGATAGGACTGAAAGTGCTCACTTTACTAGCATCTCTAAAGACAAGGGCAAAAGGAAAAGAATTGAGGAGCCCAAGAACAAAGCTGCTGCTAAGGGTCCAGAACAAAAGAAGCAGACTAAGGATAACAACTGCTTCTTCTGCAGGAGTTCTGGACACGTGAAGAAGGATTGTGCCAAATATCACGCTTGGCGTGTTAAGAAAGGTATGATTCTGTCTTTGGTCTGTTCTGAGGTTAATTTAGCTTCAGTACCTAGAAACACTTGGTGGTTAGACTCTGGTGCAACTACTAACATCAGTGTTTCAATGCAGGGTTGCCTGAACTTCCGAAAGCCTAGTGATACTGAAAGATGGATCTATGTAGGAGATGGGAAGAAGGTAGAAGTTGAAGCCATAGGAAAATTTAGATTATTATTAAGTTCCGGTCATTATTTGGATTTAAAAGACACTTTTGTTGTACCGTCATTTAGACGGAATTTGATCTCTATTTCTTATTTGGACAAATCAGGATATTATTGTTCATTCGGGAATAAAGAATTTACTTTGTCTTTAAATTCGAATGTTGTTGGAACCGGTTTACTTTCTGGTTATGATAATCTTTATTTGTTGGAAACTGTGGCTAACTATAATGAAACCTTGAATGTGGAATCACGTGGTACTAAGCGGAAAATTGACAATTTCAATTCAGGGGTGCTTTGGCACAAGCGTCTAGGTCACATCTCTAAAAATAGAGTTGAACGACTTGTGTCAGATGGAATTTTAGATTCCATTGACTTCACAGACTTTAACGTTTGTGTAGCATGCATTAAAGGAAAACAGACTAAAGATAAGAAATTAGGCGCATATAGAGCTACAGACGTCTTAGAATTGATACATACGGACATCTGTGGGCCATTTCCAACTCCTTCTTGGAATGGTCAACAATATTTTATATCATTCATAGACGATTATTCTAGATATGCCTACCTTTACCTAATTCACGAAAAGTCCCAATCAATAGACGTGTTCAAATCCTTTAAGGCAGAAGTTGAGAATCAACTTAATAAAAGAATTAAAAAGGTCAAATCTGATCGTGGTGGTGAATACTACGGCAGATATGACGGTTCAGGTGAACAACGTCCGGGACCATTTGCCAAATACCTAGAGGAATGTGGAATCGTCCCACAATACACTATGCCGGGGTCACCCAGCATGAATGGTGTAGCTGAAAGACGAAACAGGACTCTTAAGGATATGGTAAGGAGTATGATTTGTCATTCCACCTTGCCAGAGTCACTCTGGGGAGAGGCATTAAAAACAGCAGCATACATTCTTAATAGAGTACCAACTAAGGCAGCGGCTAAAACACCTTATGAGCTTTGGATTGGGCGTAAGCCTAGTCTGAAGCACCTTCATGTTTGGGGATGTCCAGCTGAGGCAAGGCCTTATAGGCCGAATGAAAAGAAATTTGAACCCCGAACAATTAGCAGCTATTTTATAGGGTACTCAGAAAAATCAAGGGGCTATAAATTTTATGATCCTAATTTGAGAACAATTTTTGAGACGGGAACGGCAACGTTCTTTGAGGATATTGAGTTTGGGGGGAAGATTAAGGTTAAAGATTTTGTCTTTGAGGAAGAATCGGTAACAATTCCAGAACTGATTCTTCCACCAATTGACTTTCCCATTATTGAACAAACTCAAGATGATCTGGTTGTTCAGGAAGAACAAAATCCAGATCAAATTCAAGATCCTCAAGAACAAGTGCCTCAAGAGCCAGCTCCATTGCGGAGATCCACTAGAGAAAGGAAAAATGCTATTTCGGATGATTATGTAGTATTTATCAATGAGGTAGAGGAAAATGTTGGCATGACGGAAGACGACCCAGTCAACTTTCATCAAGCCATGCAAGATTCTCGTTCAGATAAGTGGATCGAAGCAATGAATGAGGAGTACAAGTCTATGCAAGACAATTCAGTTTGGGAACTTATCCCATTACCTGAAGGAAAGAAACCCATTGGTTGCAAATGGATTTTTAAAACCAAGCGGGATTCCAATGGTAATGTGGAGAGATATAAGGCACGTCTTGTAGCTAAGGGTTATACTCAAAAGGAAGGGATTGATTATAAAGAGACTTTCTCTCCGGTTTCATCGAAGGACTCTTTAAGAATAATCATGGCTCTTGTTGCTCACTTTAATTTGGAGCTTCATCAAATGGATGTAAAAACAGCTTTTCTCAATGGCGACATTGATGAGACGATCTATATGGTGCAGCCAGAAAACTTTGTGTTGGGAGACCCAAAGAATATGGTGTGCAAACTAAGAAAATCCATTTATGGGCTAAAACAAGCTTCTCGTCAATGGTACCATAAATTTCATCAAGTAATTCTCTCATTTGGTTTTGAGATGAATACAGTTGATGATTGTGTGTATCATAAGTTCAGTGGGAGCAGACATATTTTCCTGGTCTTGTATGTTGATGACATACTGCTTGCCACTAACGATATAGGCATGTTGCACGAAACTAAGAAATTTCTATCAAAGCATTTTGAGATGAAAGATCTTGGTGACGCCTCTTTTGTATTAGGAATTCAGATACACCGAGACAGATCTCGAGGTATTCTTGGATTGTCACAAAAGAGCTATATCGATAAGGTTCTCAAAAGGTTTGGGTTACAGGATTGCAAACCAGGGGACACCCCAGTTGCTAAGGGAGACAAGTTTAGTCTCAAACAGTGCCCTAAGGGAAGTTTGGAAATTCAAGAAATGCAAAAGATCCCTTATGCTTCAGCTGTAGGGAGTCTTATGTATGCCCAAGTATGTACGCGTCCAGACATAGCGTTCATAGTAGGGATTTTAGGCAGATATTTAAGCAATCCAGGTCTTGACCATTGGAAAGCAGCCAAGAGGGTCATGAGATATTTGAAGAGAACAAGAAACTACATGCTCACATATAGGAGGTCAGACCAGTTAGAGATCACTGGGTACTCTGACTCGGATTTTGCGGGATGCCAAGACAGCTTAAGATCAACTTCAGGCTATGTCTTTCTGTTAGCTGGTGGAGCAGTTTCTTGGCGTAGTGCCAAGCAAGGTCTTACTGCTTCATCAACCATGGCAGCAGAATTCGTAGCAATTCATGAGGCATCTGACCAGGGCATTTGGCTGAGAAATTTTGTCACGGGGCTGCAAATAGTTGAAGGGATTGAAAGACCACTCAAGTTGTATTGTGACAATAGATCAGCAGTCCTGTATTCTAACAATAATAGGAGCTCAACCAAGTCAAAGCACATTGACATTAAGTTCCTAGTTGTTAAAGAGAAGGTACAAAGTGGACAGATATCCATAGAACACTTAAGGACAAACTCCATGATTGCGGATCCACTCACTAAAGGTCTACCACCCAAGGTCTTTCATGAGCATACTGCTCACATGGGTGTGCTACAGTTTGAGGAATCTTGATTTTAGTGGGAGTTTCGTCCATTATGTAATTCATGTTCTATGTTTAATTGTAAAGTACAAATACATTGTATTTGGACTTTCTGATCAGAAATAAAGTTTAAAGTATTCAGTTTTTGGTTACTTTGTACATTTAAGTTATGGTATGATCTCATTCGATAAAGTAGGACCAGTTGAAAATTGACATGCATTGACCAACTTCATGTAATTTTCATGCTACACTTTTCATAATGGGTCTATGTCATTTAGTTGTGTCAGTACGGGTGATCATTGATGGGTTTAGTTATGCTTATTATGACGAAAGCCTCTTTGGTTCCATGTGCTGATATGATTAATGGACGGGACAATTTGGATTATACTCAAGGTAATTATAATGACATTTTTGACGTCATAAAGTCTAACACACTCCTACAGATACATGTGTGACCAGTGGGAGATTGTAAGGTTTATGGGTCACATATGTAATTAATTAATAAAGTGTGTTAGGGTCATTATATAATTAGCCAATAAACTAGGGGTCAAATAAAATATAATAGTTTATGGCTAAAGAGCATAATGGTTATGAAAATTAATAGTGTAGATACCAGACAGTTTTTAATTTAATGAGGGGCTGAATTGGAAATACTGCAATTTGAGATATAACTAATAATAGTTATATATAGGGGTAATGGTCCCCAAGGCAAACACAACAAGACTATTCAGTTTCAAAACCCTATAGGAGAAAATTCTCTGGTTCTCTCTATCTCCATCAAGAGAGCAAGGTCTTCAGGGTGTTTTGCTGAGGAAGATCACCCAACCCATTGGCTCTATCATCATCATCTCAGGATTTCATTAATGGCAATTCCCACAGGTACGCTTCCGCCTTTGGCTATTCATCATGTAATTGACATGGATTGTTGAGCACAACGTTATTAAGGTTTTTCCAAACACGTTATTTGTCCCATCATATTTTTACCTTGATTTTGGCTTAGTCCCCCAAACTTTGTATTTTTTCTTTATTTTATTAATATATATCTATTAGGATACTGCAAATAATGCAAATAATAGATGATAGCTTTAGACTGTCAATTTAGTTGAGATTTCTTAGTTATTATGTGATATTTTTATAGTCTAATTTTTTGCTTTAAAAAACCTTAAGAGACAGAGATTAAGAGGTGATAAAACTCATAGTAAGCTCAATTGTTGAAATTGGAAAGTCAAATTGCTGATAGAGTGAATTTTTAAAAAATTCAATCAACACCATCATGATTGACAATGTCTCAAATATGATTACATCGGGGGAATATACTGAGAAAAAGATAGAAAAGAAATTGTGACTTAATTATGTTATATTTTGGTTCGAAGTGATATAATTGTCTTCACCATATAAGTAGCTTTATATTAATTTTATTTTTTGAAATATTTACTTAGCACGCTAGGGGTTTTCTCCACACACCGGAACAACCTAAATAAAATTACAAAAAGTCCTTCAACTATTTTAATATAAATTCAATTTAATTTATAATTCTTTTTAAGAGAAATCCAAAATGCAAGTTATGTTTCCTTAAAAAGTTTACTTATGGATTTAAAAAAATTTGAAAATCTCTTGCTTCTGAAATTTAGCGCTGAGGTTAATGCTAACTAAAACAATTTTCAGAATATAAGAGTTTTTACAAAAACAAGGGATCTTGAATTAAAAGGACTAAATATAATTACTTTTTTCAAAAGACTAAAATTAAAAAGCATAAATTACTCATGAATCCATATAGAGGTGGTAAAAAAGTAAGGTACCTATTATTCTTAAGACGACTCAAGATAGGTTACAAACTATCAAGCGACGACGACGACAACAACAAAATCCAAATTAAATTTTTACAATAGTATTCAAGTATGATCTTGTACGTATTTTAGGTTTACACATATTTAGCGTTTTTTCTTTCAATAATTGAATAAATATTCTGCTGCCAAGTATTAACTTATGTGGCCCAAGAGTTTGTTAGGACTTTTTCACTTTATTTATTTTTCTTATTGTTGAAAAAGTACATTTAAAAATAATATAGGGAAATTCTTTCTCACGTATTTTCTTAAAAACTTCATATATTTTTTTTCTTTCAATTTTGGATGTGCGAATCCAGTGTCCTTATAATCTATCATCCTCTTCATCTTCCACACAACTATATCTTCAACCAGTGTTGTTGATTTGGACCAAAAAGTCATGATTTTATTTAGATTCAAAATTTTCATCTCTAACCATACAATTTATTATTATCTTCAGGCCATTCCGATTAGCCTCCATCTACTTTATAATGTCCAAACCTCATCATACTGAATAAACTCATTTTAATATTTTTGTAACACACTAGGTTGCTTTCAATTTGTCTTGTACCATTCACGAGCTTTTATAAAATCCTAGAAGATCATTCAATCTATAAAGTGCTTGAAGTCATGCACGCTTAACAATCAAGTGATTAAGTTCCAATCTATCAAAACTAAGATTCATCTTTTTAGTATAGCTATCTCCAATAAATTATTTTAAATTTATCTTCAACTTTCAACTTTATAGTCTTATATCTACACAACCATAAGATTCGTCTTATTTGATGTGTAATTTCATTCATCAAGAGCTACTCTTTCTCCATGTCTCATGCACCAACAATCACTTCTCATCCTCATCACGAGGAATCATAAACCCATTTTCTTCCACTTGGCATCATCCCTAAACCACATTGTAGTGACATAAATTTGCTTTGATTCGATTTATAATGTCCCAAACTGCTTTCAAGATTGTTAATGGTTTTCATATACCAATACAAGCCTTTTATGTGTATTTTGTTATCACTTACACTTTTTTTTTTTGGAAAACTTCCCATAAGATAACCAAAACACAAGTGCTTCCAAATTGTAACACCCTTTTTTTTAATTAATTAATTTAAAATCGTTAGTTTTATTTATTCTTGTTTATTAATTTAGTGTGATGATAGTAAGATAATTATTCTTTGGATGTTTAATTATTTGATAAAGTATTTTTATATTAAATAATTTATTATTGAGATTTTTATTATTGACTAATTAAAACTCGTAGAAATATTTGTCTTAGAGTGAACAATGACCAAACCAATTTTACTAAGTCAAAATTGAATCACCCACACTACTATTTTTATAACTATATTTTATAACATTTAGTTTATAATGTGTGCAATTAAACTCAATGAAGAGAATTATTCATTCTCTCTGATCAGCTTTATGCCTTCTTTATTAGTCACATACACCTCACATTCTTAGGACACGATTAAACTTATAGGAGAGGAAAATAAGTCATAATCACTCACACGCCATTACCAACACTACATTTATCTCAAATATTTTATAAGCTACTCAAACAACCATCCTTACATTCCCTCGCTTTCTGATCGAAGCTATAAACTTTTATTCTAATTTAAAATCATTAGTTTTGTTTATCCTTTTATTAATTTAGTGTGACGATAGTAAGATAATTATTCTTTGAATGTTTAATTATTTGATAAAGTATTTTCATATTAAATAATTTATTATTGGGATTTTTATTATTGACTAATTAAAACTCGTAGAAATATTTGTCTTAGAGTGAACAATGACCAAACCAATTTTGACTAAGTCAAAATTGAATCACCCACACTACTATTTTTATAACTATATTTTATAACATTTAGTTTATATTGTGTCCATTCAAAGGTGTAACTGGCAAGAATAAATACATGAATGTCAATTAATTCTTAACGGTTGGTCATTGAATGGCATTATTGCAATTTAATTCCTTATTCATGTGTGCAATTAAACTCAATGAAGAGAGTTATCCATTCTCTCTGATAAGCTTTATGCCTCTTTTATAAGTTACATACACCTCTCCTTCTTAGGACACGATTAAACTTACAGTAGAGGAAAATAAGTCATAATCACTCACACGCCATTACCAACACTACATTTATCTCAAATATTTTATAAGCTACTCAAACAACCATCCTTACATTCCCTCGCTTTCTGATCGAAGCTATAAACTTTTATTCATCTTGGTGAGATTTTCGAGGGCTATATAGTGGTACGTGGAAGGAAAGTGTCCAAGGTAAGGGATTTTTCCCCCACGTAGAGTTATGCTAGATATTAAATTAGCGATTCGTAAGATATTGATATGATGTCTGGATGTCTTAAAAGAAAAATATCGATTTTATTTTCACCGTAAAGAAATTAACTATCATGCTTTGATTGTTTCTTTTGAGTAATATCTCTATTTTGATGAAATTAATTATAAAGTTATATTTTTATCATCATACCTTGAGTAATATGTTTGTTGTGAAAACGTTTAATGTCATACGTGTTTTAGAGTACTTAATTATAAAGTTATAATTTTTATAATTATATAATTATTAACATGTTTATTATGATGTATTTAATTTTAAATCTTGACTCTTGAGTATTTAAATTTTAAAACTTGACTTTTATGAACAATATATGTGTCTTGATGAAATTGATGAAAATTTTATATTTTTAATTTTAACAATATGAGAAAATTGATTATTGAATGCATTAATGAATAGTTCATTTTTAAAATGCTGAAAATTTTATAGTAAAAGGAATGAAATTTATGTTGTTATTATATTCTCGGTGATATGAGTTTTAATTTTTATCAATAACACGTAGTGATTTTTGGAGATGGTTGTTCACATTTGATGTGTTGAAGTTATTGAGTTCTAACCATGAACATCCATGATAACGTAAATTTGATGTTTTATGTAAAAGAAATTAATCTGGAATAATTTGTCTTTGTGGTTGCTTAAGTGGTTGGTGATATGTGGTTTGAATAGTTTTCTTTGTGGTTGCCTAAGTGGCTGATTATTTGTGTTATGATTTTTCTTTGTGGTTGCCTAAGTGGCTAGTGATTTGTACATTTCGAACATCATTATCATTGTCATGACATACGATATGCATCTTTGTGGACGCCTTAGTGGCTGGTTTAATTTTCCCATTGGTATGGGTGACTTCTGTGTGGACGCCTTAGTGACCGACTATATCCGGATCATATATGTTTAGGACATGCATAAATTGCATATATTTTATTGTCATTGTTATTTTTATATAATTATTTGTTCTAAGGTGAGTTACTACTTGTTATTTAGATACATTTCATAATTTTTGATACACCTTACGAATTATAAAAATCAAATTCTCTAAATCTTTTATTACAAAAAGATTTTATATTTATATTTTATGGTTGTTAACTTATTATTCGGTCTAATTTTGCCGTGGGATGAACTGACCCCTTACACCAACATTTAGGTACTAACGATCTCGAAGGGTTGCATGAATGACGTTTGTCTGGCGCACGCGCGTGGGTAGAAGGGGTACTTTAATAAAATAATTGTGATACAATTTTTAAGTTTATTTATTTTTCATCGTCAATTTTAAATAAAAATGCGGAGGCGGGGTCCTTCCGCTAGGAAAAACTTGAATTATTCTATTTTTAAGTGAATATTTTCTACAATTAGTAAATTGTCTTTACAAAAATAATAATATCCAATAAATTGCATTGTATTATTTCTTAAAATGAAATCAAACTATTTACTAGAGAAATTTTATTGATCATATGATGAACTACTTTAAAAAAAAAAATTAATGTCGTTTTAAAAAAAAATAAATATTTTTAAGTGATGTCTTGAATCAAAATCAAGGACGTTACACAAATCAAACACATTTAACTATTGAGTTATTTTAATCTAGGCTCCCAAAAAAATGGATCTTGTTATTACGGATAATACTAGTAAATCATTTTAAGCATTCTTTACATTATACAATCTCATACCTACAAAACCATAAGATCTTTCTCATTTTGATATGTCAATTGATTCATATATTATTTTGGTTAGAAATATGTCATAAGTTGCTTGTCGTATGTACCTTATGCATCAACAATCAATCTTTGTCTTCGCGGTCTAACGTGTCACAAAAATGATGGTCCGCTGTACCTAATGTATTTAAGTAAATAACATTTTTTTCATAATACATGTTAATTTTTCATTGCACACATGAGTGTTCGAGTGTTTTTTTAAAATACTTACTTGAATGTACGAGTGTCTTTTTAAAATACCAATTTCATGTTCTATCTCTCTACGAGAGGTATATATGAATGACAATATGTATTGTATCTATTATATATCTATATGCAAACGATACACATAATTAATAGGATACTTAATATCTATTTGGTGGGTAGCCATATTTATAGTATTTACTCCACCCTGTACCAACATATTCTGAAAGATATTATTTAAAATTTAACACATGGCATTGGTTTTCTCACATGCTTTCAAAAAAATTCATTCTAACTCCGGATATTATTACATTAATATTTTTATTCAATCTAATTTGAGTTTAGTTTTATTAATTTTTTATATTCGAGTTTTTATTAGTTACAGTGGACCAAAACACCTTTGCCACATCAACTTAATTTTTGTCCCAAACACAAGGCGTACGTACCCTTTCAAACTAAGTACAAAAATACCCCAACAGAAAATACATTAAATAATTTTGCAACTTTAATGGCAATGCCAAATTACTGTGAAAATAAAACAAGAACCTGAACATTAATTAATACCTACATGACAAAACTTGCAAAAGAAATAGATTATACCGAACTCAAATAATGGAAGCATATGCAATAAGAATTAAGTGAGTGATTCTTATGGGCTTGACTAAACCTCACACAATCTCTAGTCCAACAAGGACCAAATCAGCCCAATAGCATACTATGAAGTGCAACATGTAGAATAGCCTCTCCAAATTCTTTTTGTGAGGTGCCATGCATATGCATAGGTGGACAAAAAAGATGACATGGCTTATGGATTTTTCTCAGTCACCACTAATTGATACATAAATCTAATAGTAGAGACACTAATAAGAAAAAATGGATTATAATTCTCTTTTAAGCTAAAAATTGATTGTCAATTTTTTGATAAAATAGTAGTTAATATTAATACTCCTTTTAATATAAAATATCATATGCCTCAATTATCCATTATTATATATTTCAATATTTCCTTAAAACTCGTATTATAAGTTAGTTGTTCAAACTCATATTTATACTTTTTTGACTTCGGATGCAAACAAAAAGTAATCTTATTTAATGATCTTAAATATAAGTAGGAAGATTTAACTACTTTTATTTATAATGCAAATGAAAGGAAAAGAAACAGAAAACAAAAAAAGAACAAAACTAGGCATGTGGACGAGCTGCACCACAATGACAATGATCAAAACATGACTAATTTGATAAAGACAATTATGTTAAATCTTCACTCAATTAAATCAAAATATTATCTTCAGTGTTTGATTTTTCAAAATCATTTAAAGTGATCATTATAGATTTTTTTTTTGAATATAAATCTCTATGGTGCATTTTTGTTTAAACGGCATTCATTTTTATAATGTCATAATTTGTTGCACCCGTAGCATGTGATTTATCTTTTATCTATTTTTTTTTTTTTTTGAGTTTTCACTTTTGCTTGGAAAACTTATTTTGATTTGATCTCTTCTTCTCATCATTCTTTAAATTTTTCTTACAAGAAGAACTACTTTTCTCATTAGCTTTTTTTGGCCAATCTCTCTTTCTTCTAAATCTTCTTTTTCATCATGTTGCAATGATGAGTTTTCTTGAAGGTTTTGTGAAGCTTTTAAGACTACTATTTACCTTTGCTGGTTTACCCTCTTGCAACAGTACTTCATGTGCTCTTAAAGTTCCAATGAGTTCTTTTAATTCAAGTGTCAAGATTTTTGGCTTGACTTATGGCTATGATCATTGGTCTCCATATGATGGGGAGACATCTCATAATCTTTCTTACTTTGTCATGGACTGAGTATGCCTTGCCAAGGGAGCGCATTTCGTTTACTATAGTTGTGAATCTTGAATACATTTAATCAATATTTTCCCCTTCACATATCTAAAATAGTTCCAATTTTCGTACACCAACATCAATTCTTGTTTCTTTGAAATGTCTTGTTCCTTCATGATGAGTTTGTAATGTATTCTATACCTTTTTAGCCGTATCACATTCATCAACTCTTTAACTTTCCTCCTTGCTCAAGACACATGACAAAAATAATTGAGTTTTATAGTTTAGAAGTACCTTAGTTTTGTCTTATGTTGTCCAATATGCTTCTTTCTTTTCAGTAGAGGTTGGATCACTTTGATCAACTCTTGAGATGAAGTTTCCATATGTTATGATGCGCCACAATCATGTATCATGTGATCTAAAGAATAGTTGCATTTTTTCTTTCCAAAAGTAGTAACTTGTACTATCGAATTAAGGTGGTCTATTTGAATTAAGGTGGGTTATTTGATGATCATTCTTCAACAATATACATGGCTTTTGACATTGCTTTTTGAATCTTTTCCTCTAATGTCAATTGAAGGAGCAATATCAATCACAAGGAAATTGGGGTTTGAATTGTAATCCCTTTTAAAAATCTTAATTTCCAAATCTAATTCCAATTAACTCTAGATCAATCTTGGTTTCAAACAAAAAATGCAGAACATTATGGATGAGTTAAAAATTAATAAAACAAATAATTTCTAGGTTATATGTGATTAGTGGGTGGGAAATAAATAAGAATAAGGATAAAAAGATCACACAATGATGTATCATCGTTCAACCAAGGTGAGTTACGTTCAGTCCTCACAATCTGTGAGTTTTTTCACGGATGTGCTTGGTACAAGAACGATCTTGCTTTCACACTATATTTCTTGATCAGTTTCAAAATTCACATTTCAACCTTGAAAGAATTTTTATAGTTACCTTTCAGTCCATAAAAGATTTTTACAAATTACCTTTTAACAACTAAAAGGATTTTTACAACATACTCAAACTATTTTAAGAGATAGACTTGAGTTTCAAATGATGTGTATGATAAAAGAGTTTATGATCAAAATCTACTCAACACTTGTTCAAGATTGATTATCAACAATAACTCAATAAATAGATCCTTGCATATAATAAGAGATTGCTGAAGTTTTGCTTGAGTGAAAAAATTTGTTGCTTGAGTATGATTGTTTAAGTATCGGAATGATTTTCTTTAAAAACTCTTGATGTTATCTTCTCTTTGATGTTCCTTTTATAGATGATGAGAGATTATGAAATATTCAATATAGTCGTTACTTAACTCGAGTTTAACGTTTGTCTAGATTAAACTTTAATAGACATGTATCCTATTTGACCCATAATGTTATTTTACGAAGACAAAACGTTCTTGGTTCCGTGTTGTATAGAAAACATGAATGAGCGATTGAATGATTGTGAAAGTGTTAGTCATTTGTATTATAAACATGTTGAACTTTATGCGAAAAATGCAGCAACAATGTACCATTGTCCTTACTGTCCTTACTCACAACTTATCAATCTAGAGGCTGGTTTGCTTTTTTGGGTTTTCAGCTTGAGATCTGGGCTTGATTAGTGATTTGAGTAATTTTAATATTCTTTAACTTGAGGTTTGAACTATGGATAACATTATGTTTTAATTTGTCCTTAAAAAGAAATAACCAGAATGATCTTTTTATAAAAACCAGAATGTTCCTTGACAAAACCCGAATGTTCATTTATAAACCAAAATATTCTTGTAACCAGTCTCCAATTCAAGTAAGTCATGTTGTTCTTGATTTATTTTATGGTGAGATCATTGATTATTATATGAATGTATTTGATCACCTATATTTGAATAAATAACTCAAAAACACAAGTTAAATAGCAACATAATCAGAATCATGATTAATGATTAATTAACTGTTTGTTTATCTTCAGAACACTTGATTTGAAATTTTACATCAATAGCTAAGAGAACTTACTCTATGTTATTATATACGCTATTTATATAAAATCATATCTATATAAAATCATATCTATATCAAAATGAATGTAATATCAAGTTTTGGTGTGACTTTGTTATTCCAATTTTATTCAAATTTTTATCCTTCTTTACTCAATTAAATAACTAAAATTTTAAAAATACCTAAACTTAAGTATTTTGACATGTAATCTTTTATCTTCAAATTTTATCCATCATTAAACAACTAAATCTTTTAAATAATAGTATAATTTTTTTTAATTTCTACTATTTTTATTGAGAAAAACAGACAAACAAACATGTTATGTTAGTAATCAATTGCTAATGTGCACACTAAATAAACATAACTATTTTGTTTTTTCTTTTGCAAAAATAATTGTTGTAATTTTATTTTTATGTGAAATTTATCATAAATTTTTTTCAGCCCCACATTTGATATTTTTCTTGATTTATCCCTGCATATACACATGACTATAGAAATTTAAGTTTGTAAGGTTAAATATGTTGTGGATAATAAAAACTGAAAGTAGTTGTTAATATACTAGTACTTGGTTGTAGCTATGCTAACGCCTTAAACTGCTAAATGTTCATGTTCACTTATATGGGAAATTGCAATCTCGAAAACCATACCTACCTCGGCAAATTAAAGCACATTTTTTCTCAAATGAGTACGTAGACGGTGGTAGACAAACGCCAAACACAACCTAACTTGTTTTCTACGTTATTGTCAATAACACTATTCTCTTTTTGGTGCACTCTCCTCGATTCATGAACACAACACAATGGCCTTTGAACCCTCTCACCATAGCATTCTTCGATACATTCTCTGCTTCACACAGAATTTATAATACTTATTTTTCTATTTAATATACTATTTTATAGTAAAAATTCATATGGGGATTGAAAACCAATTTAAATTACCAATAAGAGCACTATAAAATACTTCCTTATTCTCGTTAGTGATACACGCACATTAGCAAAAGAAAAATATTTTCAAATAAATATTATATTATATTTTTAATATAACATTAATTATTTTATTTTTATTTTTGATTTAATACTAAATAAAATCATGTTCAACATTTTCGGTTTATTATCCTGTTTGGGAGGAAAATTTTGAAGGATTTTAGAGGGTTAGATCTATACATTAATATATATTTGAGTTTTTAAAAAAATGTAAAAGAATAACATGATATATAACCATATAATATTTTATTTACACTACTTTCATTTTTAAAAATATTTTTTAATAAAAAATTCTCCTATATATTCACTCTCCTTCAAAATCCTCCTCCCAAACATACCTTAAATTTATGACAATGATTAGCCTCCAATGATTTATAATAATAATTTATCCCCTTTAAAAAAAAGATAATTTTAAAAGTTATTAGAGTTTAATTTATTTATGAGTTTTAAAAAATGTATGTGAAATAATTTAAAAGTGGGAGGGAGGGAGTTAACAGCTATATAGATTTTGAAGCGTACGTTGAAAAAGGCGAATGTTGGAAAGATAGCTCCTATCTTTGACTTAGGTTTATGGGTGTGAATACCTAAACTTGACCTTGGTAATTTCTTCTTAATTAGCTATATATAAATAACAACATGCTCTTTTGGAATGCATTCCTCTCCTTTCTCCATTTCTCAATTTTTATTTGGAACAACGTTAGACTCATAATCATCATCATGGTACTTTTAAAGAGTACTACTACTACTCTTTGTATTTTTCTTCTATTCCTTTCTGCTGCCTCGTTGTCCACTGCTAGGTTTCATCCTACAGGTATATGCTTTTTTTTTAATCTTATTTTTGGAATGTAATGTAATGTAATATAAAAGAAATTTGTTTATATATTCATTCTAAAGAGAGTATATATTTATATTTATATATATGCTTTAATTAATTTATTGTACTTGTAAGAAGATATTATTGTCAAATGATTAGCTCAAAACGTGTAAATGGCATGCAGGTGGTGAAGTTAATGGACTTTTGAGCACAAAGGTATGTTATGTATACATGTTTTTTTTGAAGAACTTATGTATTCTTTTTGTGTGACATAGTGTGTCCCTTAAAGAGGGGGTAAACAAATTAAAATTAAAATGGTGTTCACAACTTTTTACATAGACTTTTTATATATATAGGAATGTTTGATTCACTCAAAAGTTTATTTATGGAAATTTTAGGTTAAAAATATTAGACTTTCATAGTTGTTTTAGGTTTAGGTTTAAAAATATTATATGTAGATACTTTTTATTATTAGGAATTTGATTACTAATATCTTTTCTATTTATTAGCTTCTTTTAAGAAACAAATATTGGTAAATTAAAAATTATGTCATATTTTTAAGGTTTAAACATTGAACTTTACTGTTAAAACTCTTTCGGTGTTTTTACACATTGAAGTTTGATTGAAATTTATTTACATATTAAATATAGAGAAAAGAGCGGTCCAAAGTCGAATCTATGTTTCAATATATCAAATATTTTTACATTCTTTTATCATTTGAACTGCATAGACAAAGAATTTAGTTTTTTATTAGTGATGCAAGTTTGCATGCATATGGAACATATTAATATTAATGGTTATTTATGGGATTTGGTGAACAGGGTAAAGTTATAAGTGCAACTATAAACAAAAATAAGGAGAAAACCCTAGCAGCAATAGACTCAAAGAAATTGAGTGCAAATGGAAAGAAAAGTTTAAGAAGCCATTTGTCTGACGAGGTTGGTGTTGGTTTTGTTGCTTTTACTGCTGACTATCATTCACCAAGGCATCATCCACCTAAGAACAACAAATGAGACTACTTTTTAAGATATAAGATATATTTTCGTGTTTTTCTAATTTTGCTCATCCTTTTCCTTATGTTTTTCTAGCTGAAGAGTTTCTTGTATCTCCAATTGTCATAGTATATTCTTTTTTGTCACTGTACTGTAAAATTAACATATGTCAAATCAAAGTCCCTTAGAGCAAGTGTTCCATGGACATAATTAAATTATAAGGTTTCTTGTGTTGTTTTTCAATGGTAATTTTTGTTAGAAAGTTTCAAAACTCGATTCGAACAATTAACTTGGTAAGATCTTGATATGTGATCCGAACGAGCTGAAAATCAATTGTAGTTTTTGATAAGTATAAGACCAGTTGAACTCAAATTATATATAGTTGGACTTGCTTATTTCATTAAGTGACTTAATAATAAATAAATAAAATTCAAGATTTAAATTAGTTTGTTTTTTTATTTGTGTAATTTGAGCTAACGAGCCATATGGAACAAGTTGAGTCGAGCTTTGAGTATAATCAGTTTTTATCAAGTTGAGTCAAATTGAAATAAATTCCACGTAACATGACATGATTCATTTGTGGTTTTAATGTAAGTTTTACGATTAATTATCTTTTCTTTTTGCTTTTTATATTTTTCTTTTCCCTTATCCGATAAGAATAAATAATTAACTATCGACATTTGATACATATTTTTATAGATACTATTATTGAAATTGACAAAGATGATAGAGAATATAATGGAATTTTCAAGAAATAGAGAATATTATAGAACTTTCAAGATACACTGCAATAACAACTAAAAAACAATAATATCTCTATATTACTCTAGATATATGAACTCTAGTATTCTTATTCTCTAGATTTTTCTTGTAATCAATTACTTGCATTAATTAAATGTCTCTAGAAATATCTATTTTGTAAAGCCGTACAAGAATAGTATAAATAGGACTCGTCACCAAGTGTTTCACAATCAAACAATAACAAGTTTCTTTGAGCAATTTGAGAGTTCTCTCTTTCTACCTCTCTTCTAAAGGTACAAATACGAGAAGAGGGTTGAATCATGTTTGATTGAGTGAAACTTTTTGTTAATTTATTTAAAATTGATTCGGATTTGGTGACTTACTTACAATATGTAACATCCCGACCCTGATCGTTATCGACAATGTGAGTCACTACCTTCTCGCTCCCCTTTTCCACCGTTGAAAATAACGAGTTTTTGTCTTTCGTGTGAGTCGAATCTAGTACCTGGGGGATAAGTATCGAGTTTGACTCCCACAAAAGGCAAAAAATCGCTATTTCCAACTGTGGGAAAGGGGAGGCGAGAAGGTCGTGACTTACATTATCGATAACTGTAAGGGTCGGGATGTTACATAATAAAAGTAGTAGCAATCAGGTTAAGTGATGAGAGGCAGAGGTAAAAAAGAATTGCATAACTAAAGTGTAATACAAATTTATTCTGGTTCACTACCAACTTGGTAGCTACGTCCAATTTCCTCACTCAAAAGAAGCGATGAGAGGCAGAAGTAAAAAAGAATTGCATAACTAAAGTGCAATACGAATTTATTCTGGTTCACCACCAACTTGATAGCTACATCCAATTACCTCGCTCAGAAAAATTTAATCCACTAATTCAAAACTTGAATTACACATCATCTTGACCCTACAAGCAAGTCTTCTCAAAACAACCTGACGCCTACAAACATTTTGAGGAACACAAACACCTTGACTCTACAAGGCAATTATTCTCCACACAACTTGAAAACCACATATTGTTGATGACACACAACACCTTGACCCTACAAGTCAAGTCTTCACAAGTTGATAACCTACAAATTGCTTGAGAAACATGAAAGCCACTATCGAGCTAGGTTACAAGAGTTTGGAACAAATTAATTTGCTTTTAACAAGTTGATTGTAAAATGAATCTCACACTAGAAAACACTTAGAAAATATTTCTTTTGAGCAAGAGTTTCACTAGACCTTAACTTTATGAACTCTAATTACTTAGGAAATTTCGTGCTTGTGAGTTCTCTTGTTATCTTTTTCACCCTTAAGTATCTATTTATAAAATAGGTTAGGGTTTCTTCTTTGTCTTTGCAAAATCTGAATCATATCTTTGCAAACAATGAATGCAAAATATGAGTATTTTTTCTTGTAAACAACTCTTTATCTTATTTTCTTGTAAATAATTCATATACTCTTGTAGATAAATCTTAATCAAATCTTTTTGTAAATAACTCATATCTTCTTGTCATAAATCTTGATCAAATCTTCTAGTAAATAATTCATATCTTGTTGTGATAAATCATGATCAAATCTTCTTATAAATAATTCATATCTTTTTGTTGATAAGATCTTGATCATATATTCTTATTGCTAATATCTTGATCATATATTCTTGTTGCTAAGATCTTGATCATATCTTCTTCCAAATAAATCTTGACCATATATTTTTTTCAACTTAGTCAAAGATTTTCTTCAATTATAAATCATAATCAACTCTTATTTTAGATTATCTTCAAAAATTTGAATCTTCTTTTATACTCTTACGTGATTTGAGCTTGAATGAATTCAGGTTATTCTTGGATCTTCACAAGTTTTTGATTCGACTAAGTCTCTTTCCATATTTAATTCTTTCAATTTCAGATGTTGAATTTCCATTAGAGGCATTGACTTTTTTGTTGGAGTGAGATGATGTGTTTATTGATTAATGATAGTCAATGGCAGAATTGCATGATTAGAATTATTGACATTACGCAAATCACCTTGTTGAAACTTCTGAGTTAGTGCAACATTAGAGGTTGTATATCAAAGGCAACATTAGGAGTGTGTTGCGCTATTTTGATCAAAGGATTGTGAGCTTGGAATTTATGATTTGAACAATCTATTCAAAGTTAATTATACCTTGATATGAACTCTTTAGAGGCATGTTGAGTTTGTGCACATCAGAAGCGTGCTTCAAATTCAATCATTAGAGGCAGTCTTCAAACTTAGTTTTAGAGCCATTCTTTATACGCAATCTTCAGACCCAATTTTCAGGCCAAACATCACACCCAGACTTCAAAAACAGACATCAGACCCATAATAAGAGGCAATCTTCGTAACCTTCAACTGCACATTACTTTGAAAGGTAAACATATATATTTTGTGTTCCTCTGATCTCATCATAACGTCATTTCTTCTACTGACTTTCCTCTGTTACCTTCCTATGATTTTCTTCCTTTGGTACCTTCCCATGATTGTTGCATACTTAAGGAAGCCACTAGTCCAAATTTATTGTTATCATAAAATGTATTTGTTAACATCAAAACTATAAGTGGAAAACCAACCTGATTCCAACATCCCCATGTCCTTCAGCCAGATTTAGGAGGTTACCTATCCTAGAGTTAAGTTTAAGCGAAAAAGATTATAAGAAAATGAGTGTTCAAGTGAGCAAGAAGCTATAAACTCCATTTTGCGGCCATTTTTTTTCTGCATAACTAACACCGTCAACAAATCCTCCACACACCATCACAATTTTCGCCAAAAAATTTCAACTATCCACTATTTTTGAAAAATGTCAATAGAACGAGATAAGTTTGAATGAAATTGAGATGGAAAAGATGAGGCTACAAATTCAACAACTACAAGAGATTGTGAATGTCCAACAAGCCCTTTTGGAAGTACTACGAAGATTTGAAGACAATGACTCAAGTAGTGAGTCTTCGTTAAGATCAAGTTGAAGCACCGATTCACAAGGAAAACAATATAGAATCAATGATGTCAAGATAGACATTTCATATTTCAAAGAGAAGCTATAAATGGATGAGTTTTTGGATTGACTTCAAACTGTTAATGTGTGTTTGAGTATAAGGGCCCGAGGATTAAAAAGTAAATATCGTTGTTTTCAAGCTAAAGAAAGATGTTTTTATTTGGTGAGAAAATCTTAAAAAGAAATAAGACACTACAAGAATTTTTCCATATATCAACGATTGTTTTTAGTGACACATATAAATATCATAGGTATAGATATAATATACCAACATACACTAAACAATAAGTTCTTGGTATAGATATGTATTTACTAAAAGAGTTAAATAGTTGGTATACCCCCAAAATAAAAAAAATCATAGTCCCACCCCAAAACTTTGAGTTCCCGCTGTCAAATACCTAAATCCTCAAATTTTACAAGTTGCGCTGCTTCAAATTACCTTCCTCTGCTACAAAATCCCTAAACGTACGAGATGTTTCGAATACCCTCCTCTCCATTCGCAACCTCGCCGCTGTCGCAATTGTTGCAATCTTCAACGAGCAACCTTCCTTTAACGAGCAACCTCACCACCACCGCTGCTCGTTGTCGTCGTTGCTGCAATCTTCAATGAGCAACCTCGCCATCGCCGCATCAATCTTTATCTAACACCTTCCTTCAAAGAGAAACCTCATCAACCGCTGCCGCTGCAATCTTCACTCCCCGCCGCCGGCTAGAAATCTTATCAACGAACAACCTTCACGATACCAGTTATCTCTTGGATCATGGTAAACATCTTTCTACAATTTTTCTTAAAAAGCCCCAAAATGTTATCAATATAAATGAGAATATTGCAATAATTAGATAAATGATACATCATTTTATCATGTCTAAAATGACTCATGTTGATTTTAAAAATATCAATCATCTCTTTTGATTTAAGATCAATATTTTGTTCAATTTATACTGAAATTACATGTCCTATTATATTGATATTACTGTATTGATTATGTGCTTTTTAGTATGTTATTCTTATAAGTTGGTATTACATGTCTTATTATAATGATATTACTAGTATACTGATTATAGTGATAAATTCATAGTTTGATAATTTATTGTTTAACTTTATAGTTGGATAATTTTTTAGAAAGGGTCAAGTGGGTATAAATAGGATTAGTTTGATAACTTTAAATTTTTCATAAACCGTAGTTGTATAAATTGTAGTTGTACGAGGACATTTGTTAAATAACTTAATGAGAATAATTGGAATTTTAATAAGTCTGCCTTTACATTTTTCCTGCAATTTTGAGTTTTTTTTTTACAATATTCCATTATACTTTCTACAATTTTGCTTTATAGGTTACTCTATTCTATTGCTATCTTTTGTTTTTCTTTATAAAAGACAAACATGCATCTTTCAGCTTTCTTTTTAAAATTAACCTTTCTTTTAACTCCTTATTTATGCATTATATATTCTAGTCAACTATATATATATATTTTCTTGCTTCATGGTGAATTTATTCTAATTAAATTTGAATATGTTTTATTCAAATTAAGGTACACAAATTTCAGCTCATATATATTCCATTTGCTTTGATGTTTGCTCTGGTTTGTTTTGTTTTGATTTCCCTTTCTTGTTTGTTTTGTTTCTTTTAGTTTTTGTTCAACATTTGGTCAAATGGCGCATGAATCAAAACAAAGTGATGAATTAATGGAAAGTGTAGAATATATTCAAGGGGTTAATGAATTTCTTGAATTTGCTTTTCAAAATTCAAAAATCAATGGAAAAATAATATGCCTTTGTACAAATTATGCTAACTTTCACTCACATTGCCGTAGAATTGTTTACGAACACTTAACTAATCCATGAAGAGGATTTCTTAGAGGTTATAGGCGATGGGTATTTCATGGTGAGAAGCCTACAACTTCAAGCACCACAACTGAACGTGTAGAAATGAAGCATGATATGGATGAGTTAATTAATGATATTTTTGGAATTGATTGTACAGAAGAGCCACTTTATGGTGAAGGTGGAAGGAATCCAGTAGTCGGAGAAACATCTAAGTTTTACCAATTTGTGAGGGAGAATGAACAAATGCTATATCCAAACTGTAGGAAGTATAGCAAGCTATCATTTATCATACATTTGTATCATTAAAAGTGTCTTCATGGATGGAGTGACAAATCATTTTCTATGTTGTTAGATTCACTAAGAGATATTTTACCAGAAGAAAATAGTGTGCCAAAGTAATACTATAAAACTAAGAAGATAATTTTAGGGTTAGGATTAGGGAATGAGAAGATTCACGCTTGTCCCAATGATTGCATACTATATTGGGATAAATATATAAATGATCAAGTATGTCCAAAGTGTGGTACATCAAGGTGAAAAACAAAAGATGAAGATGTACAAACTAATGGGATATAGACTTCTCATAAGCGAAATAACTTACCAGCAAAAATTCTTTGATGGTTCCCATTGAAACCAAGGCTGCAGAGGTTGTTCATGTCCTCTAAAGTTGCTGAGTCAATGAGATGGCACCATGAGGGTCGATTGAATGATGGTCTTCTTAGGCATCTTGCTGACTCCCTTGCTTGGGAAGAGTTTGATGCTCAATATCCAATATTTTCATCAGATCCTCGTAATGTTCGATTAGGAGTGGCTTCTTATGGGTTCAATCCTTTCAAAACTATGAGAATTACTCATAGCACTTGGCCTATTATGGTAATTCCATATAATCTTTCTCCTTGGATGTGCATGAAACAATCATTCTTCATGTTATCACTACTTATTCCTGGTCCTAAAGGTCCCATAAATAACATTGATGTTTACCTACAACTATTAGTACAAGAGTTGTAAGACTTATGGGAAAATGGAATTAAAACATTTGATGCCTACAAGAAAGAGACATTTCAACTTCATGTTGTTATAATGTGGACTTTTAATGACTTTCCAACATATGCTTACCTGTCTGGATGCAGTACTAAAGGTTAATATGCATGTCCTTATTGTGGTATTGAAACAACCTCATGATGGTTACGTCATGGTAAAAAAAAAATTGTTACATGTGTCAGCGTCATTGGTTAGCTCCCAACTATAAATGGAGGTTAAATAGTAGAGATTTTGATGGAACGCGAGAGTTAAGGAATCCTCCTAAAAGACTTGATGGAAGTGATATTTTAAGGCAAATGGATGAATCTAGAGAAGAAGGTTTAGAGAATGAGGCACAACCTTGGAAAAAGAAGAGTATTTTCTTCACATTGCCTTATTGGCAATATAATGTATTGTGTCACAATCTTGATGTGATGCACATTGAAACATCATAGGTACATTGTTAAACCAAGAAGGAAAGTCCAAAGATAATTATAAGGTGCAAACTGACCTTGTAGATATGGGCATAAGAAATATGTTTCACCCACAACTGAGCCCTAAAAGTAGTATAATGTTTTTGCCAAGAGCATGCGATCAAATGACTAACAAAGAAAATGATCTATTTTTTAGCATCCTCAAGAATGTAAAAACTCCAGATGAATGTTCATCAAACATCCTACGTTGTGTGCATATCAAGCAACACAAAATATTTGGCTTACAAAGTTATGATTGTCATGTTTTGATGCAAAAACTTATTCCAATTGCATTAAAGGGTACATTGCCAGATAAAGTAACTTCAGTTTTGGTTGATTTTTGCAATTTCTCAAGCAAATTTGTTCTAAGGTGCTTAGTTTGGAATTTCTAGCACAATTGGAGTCTCAAATTGCGGTGACACTTTCTCAATTGGAAACAATTTTCCCTCCTTCATTTTTTACTATCATGGTGCATTTGGTAATTCATTTGGCATATGAAGCCAAGGTTGATGGACCGATACAATATCAATGGATGTATCCTATTGAGAGGTATGCATCTTTTATTATTAACAATCTACTTAATGAAAAAGGCATAGATATCTAAAATAAATTAAATTTCAGGTTTCTTTTTACTCTTAAATCATTTGTACGTAATAAAGCATATTCAGAAGGATCAATTGCAGAAGGTTATTTGCCCAATGAATGTTTGACGTTTTGTTCACAATATCTATCTGGAGTTGAAACAAGGTTTAACAGACCTAGAAGGAATGATGATGAAATTGATTCTACATTGTCAGATAATGTGACCTTCTTACACCCTATTGGAATACCATTGGGGGGGTAAAAGACAACAAAAGTTACAAATAGAGAAGCAAAATAGAGTGAGTAGAACTAAACTTGACAGAAAAGAGTTAGCACAAGCACATATATATGTTCTTTCTAATTGTGACGCAGTTGCTCCATTTATAGAGTAAGACATCAAATCATATTTAATTTTTATACTAATTTATATTTTGTAGAACATTTTTAACTTCGCTATTATTATTTTTAGAGAACATATTACAGTTCTTAAAAGACAGTCTCGACTGTGGCGATTGTCACAGATTGAAATTGATAAACAACATGGTCAAAAATTTATTGAGCAATTTATACAAAGGGTGAGCATATAAGAGTTGTATTATTTTAAAGTTTAATGATTTTCAACTTACTTATTTTCATGTAATGTTTTAGATTCAGTGTTTGGATGAACAAATGAGTCCACAAGTAACTCATGTACTTATATGGTTACCTCGTTGGCCATCTGAGGTAGTGAGAAGATACATTGGTTATGCAATTAATGGTTTCAGGTTTCACACAAAGAAGAGAGATATATATTTGAAAACACAAAATAGTGGAGTAGTTGTAAAGACTAAGACTTCAAAAGATGAAATTGATTACTTTGGACAATTAACTGATATAATTCAGTTAGATTATTTTGGCAAGTACAAGGTTGTTCTATTCATATGTAATTGGTTGATATTAAGAGAGGAGTCAAGAAAGATAAGTTTGGACTGGCACTTGTGAATTTCAAATTTTTAAAACATACTAGAAAAAATATTTGTGATGACCCATTTATTTTTGCATCACAAGCTAAAAATGTGTTTTATGTATATGATGAGAGAAACAAAGACTGGTCTGTTGTTATGAATGCAAATGTTAGGGATATCTATGATAAGGGGGATAAATAATCTAACAAAGTTGAAGAAATTCCTGAGCAAATAATGCATGATTGATGACTATTCATCATATGCATATTTTTCATTGATTTTAGTCTGATTTATCTTTAACCATTAGTTAATTTAAGGAATTATTTGATATATTTTGTTGATTTTAGTTATTTGATTTAATAAATATTTATGTTCTTATTTTCTTTATTAAGTAGTGATTTTTCGTAGCTTCGCGTTGTTACTTTTTTTATTGTAGTGCTGAATTTTGGTGAGAAATCAACATAACCTATGTGGAGTATTTCAACCATACCTGAAATTTTAGATGTCCAATTGGAGTCACATCAAGTGAATATGCAAGCTACGATCCATAACTACAACTCTTATGAAGAATCTGAAACCCAATTCAGACTCTAAAGGGGAGAAAAATGCAGAAAACGTCAAACATAAGAAGTTGTGTGCCTGAAGCGCAACAACTGTGCCTTGGGCGCATTTCCACCCTTTCGAATCTGTCGAGACGCGCCTGAAGCGCAAATTCCGTGGAGTATTTCAACCATATATAGAATTTTAGATGTCCAATTGGAGTCGCGTCAAGTGCATATGAAAGCTACGGTACATAACTACAACTCTCATGAAGAATCTAGAACCCAATTCAGACTCGAAAGAGGAGAAAAATGCAGAAAACTTCAAACAGAAGAAGTTGTGCGCCTGAAGCGCAACAGCTGCGGCTTGGAGCAATTTCCACCCTTTGAAATATATCGAGGCGCGCCTGAAGTGCAAATTTTGTGTCTAGAGAGCGTGACACGCGGCTGAATGTTTAAAAATGCATTTTTTTTCTCACTTTTTAGGGATCATTTTTACTATTGGGATGTTGATAGACTTGTGCCCTAGCATAGAAACTCAAAGACGACCGTTTCTAACACCATTGGAGTAGTTTTATCAAGAATCATTCATTAATATTTCTTATAATTCTTTTCTAATCTCTATCTTTTCTTTCTCTATCATGAGTAACTAAACCTTATTTGTTAGGGATGAGTGTAACAAGATGAAACCCTTATTTTTCTGATTTGATTTCTACTTACATGAATGAGTTTATTGAATTATTTTTCTCATCTATGTGCTTAATGTTTTTTATTGCTTGATCAACATTAAAATGTTCTACGATTTGTATTTTGAAACGGAAGTAGACTTTACAAATGTTTGAGATGAGAAATTCATGAATTTGTAGAATAGGGATAGATACAGGTCATGAAACTAATATAATTAGTATCAGAGACAATAGTTTAAAAAGAGAATTCCTGTACAGTAATGTTTAATTCTAATCTTAGATCCACTAAAGAAAAAGGGGTTACTTTGGAATTAAAGGTTTTGTCACTAAGATATTATGGCAAGAATCATAAAGAGAATTTGACAATAATTCAATAACTCATCCCTGACATTTTTCTTATAATAAAGGATCAATTTTATTACTGTTGTTAATTTCAAATATTATTTTAATCAAATCAAAAACTTTTTGTTCAATTTTAGTAATTAAACATAATTTGATAGTAAAACGCAATCCTTGAGTTCGACAATGAGTATTACATATTTAATTATTACTTGCAACGATTCAGTACACTTGCTGAAACACTATCAAGTTTTTGGCGTTGTTGTCGGAGATTGCCATATCACTATTGAGTTATAATTTATTTACTTAATTGAAATTTTTTTGCTATGCAATAAAATTTTTGCTTTTATTTTATTTTTAATTTTGAAAAAAAACAATTTTGTTTTAAAACTCTTTTATTTTTACTTAATTATTTATTTTTCTTTATTTTAAAACTGTTCATTTCTCACAATTTGTCTAACCTTGTATGTTAGACCAATCCTTAGCTGAACTTTTCTTTGATCCATAAATCGAAAAAACTGCGAATGCAAATCGAAAAGAGGTTCGAGAAAGGAGACAAAGAGAAAGACAGTTAGTAGTGGAAGAAAAGGATTTGGGAATAATATTTCTTGTAGGAATAATCATTTTGTTGAATAATATTTCTTGTATGAAATGCATAAAGTAAGTAAAATTAATAGACAAAAGTGTGTTAAGTTCGAAGATGTCCATTGTATGGATACAAAAAGTCTCCCAAAATTTATTGATGAAAATGTTTGTTTCGATTTGTACTTTTCATGGGGTGAATTGTAATTAAAAAATAAAATACATTTAACTTGTTTGTTTGAGTTTAGATAAAAAAAAAGGGCAAATGAGTGGTAACTAAACATGAAGAGATTTACGTTGAAACTCGTACTCGTAAAGATGGGTCAATTGTCAATGAAAAAGCTGCAAGAGTGATTGTAAGTTTTGAGCTTTAATTGGTTTCTATATAGTGACTTGCTTTTTTGAGTATAGTGAATTAATTTTTTATAGTGTTGTTTGTTTTGGAAGACAATTGATAGTATTTCGTAGAGTGACTTATAGTAAAGATTCATAGTAACTCAAGTGATTAGTTTGCTACTTTAAAGTATATGCCAATTGTCAATGTTAAATTTGGTTACTCAAGTGGTTGTTTGCTAGTTGTTATAATATTGGAATGACTCAATGTATAGTGATAGAGACAAAACCGTAAGTGTATAATTTATAAAGTTATGCAAGTATTTATGTCCATCGTACAAAAGTCTTCATATCAATATGTTTCCTCCACCACAATCATGTTATGCCCACCGTACAAAAGTCTTCATACCAATATGTTTCCTCCACCACAATCATGTTGACTCTCAGAAACCATAACCCTACAACCTAGTTCTTTAATCAAACCTCAACAAAAGACAACAAAAAACTACAATACAAAGACACCCAACTGCATCAACATCATTAAAGATGAGATACATGAAGTTTTTGAATGTGTTGTGCTATTGTTAACTATAATGAATCACTAGTAGTTATAAGAAGTTTGCACACAATAATAGCTAAAGAAGAACCTTGTCTTGTGAAATGTTTGTATACATATTTTATGTTAACATTTATTTTCTCTATGAACAATTACTCTCCTTCTATGTATTGAAATCTTGAATTGATCAAACTATAGAAAAGGAAGCATGATTTAGAGTCCTTGTTGATTTTTTTTTTAATCTTAGATTTAGGCTTGCACGATAATAAGCCTATAATAAATGAAAAGAGATTGCCTCAATAGAATCAACTTTTGGATAAATTGGAGATTTCTCTAAGTATAAAATATTGTGACAAGAAATAAAAATGAACAAATGATTATTCTCATTGATTATGTGTACAAAGTGATTGTAGTTAGATACAATATTGAATGGATTAGTTACGAAATTGTAATAGGTTAAGTCCAATTTCTAATAAGAGGACAATCTCTAAAAATATTCTCAATATTATGGGAGAAAAAGACAATTAACAAATTTCTCGTCATATATTTAAGGAGAATGGTGTAAGATATTTAACAATGTTTAGTTTAGGTATCTAAATGAAAATGTATTCGCTTCAGTTGGCCTATCTACAAGATTAAACATACCATTAAAACAAAAATATAATAACTACAAAAGGAGACAATATGTGATCCACAATATTAAAAGACAGCAACAACTCAATATGTGCATGTGGACCACACTACAATAAAACTTTTGAACTAAGTACTAAAGGAGTTGTACCATAAAAGTCAAAGTTTTATAGTTGAAATTAGCATGTAAGTCACAAATAATATACCTAACACAATATTTTAGATCCCCTTCTCCAAATGATTTATTGTCACACCTTAGTGTGTCTTTGTTTTCCATTAGAAATAACAAAGATGAAACAATGAAGAAACAAGATGAGAAGATGATGACAGAAACAAAACGAGAAGATGATGACAATGACGATAAATATTCACGATGATGGATTTTATAGTTTTAGGTTTTCTAATTTTACCTTTTCATTTACTGTATTGGTAATTTAGGTTTAATAATTTTTTAATTATAAATGTTTTATTTACTATTTTTTTAAATAATAATTAAAATTTTGGTGGGATGTAAATGATAAGCCCATTAAGTTTTTGTGTAATATATAATCATTTTAGATAGAACTTCATTTAATAAAGTGTCACACTACTGGTTCTGGGGTATAAAAAAGGGGAAGGGCAAAATTTATTTGCAAAAAATGTGAAAATTTAAATATCAAATGGTTTGTGTTTAAGATGGCCCATCTTAGATGGGAGACTATTTTTGTGAGAATGTCGAAATAAGGGACAAAAATATAATTAAATCAAATTTATATAACGTATAAGTTTTTATTTAAGGAGGAGGCACAATTAATTATCACCTCTTTCCTCGATATAACACTTAATTGAATTTGAATTCCTTTTAAGTACACGACATTCCATTCCGGAGACAAAAAATAAATAAATTTAATAATTAAAATATTAAAATACATTGTTTTTTCTCCGTCCGAAATAGACCCTCCAATATATTGTGACTATAGTCATCAATTAAGCTTTAAAGTGCTAAACTTTAATAAATCCCCTCCTAAGAAGCCCTTTTATTATGGGCCTCCAATTGAAACAATTTTGAATTTTTTATTTGTCACCCTCATCTCTACCTCGAAAAATTTACCTTGTACCTCATTTTTATACTTATACCTTCATAATTTTTTAAAAATGCCAATTATACCTTTATTAATTTAAAGTTTTTTTTTTTTACCATTTCATCTTTTCCGGAACCACAAAAAAGATTTCTAGTGCACACCTTATTTCCGGAAACTTTTTTCAAGTTTTCCGGTACAAAAGGTTGTTACCGGAAAACTTTAAAAAAGATTTCCGGTACAGAAGTGAAAAATTGTACTACCGAAAAACTTCGTTCGAAAGATTTCCGATATAAAAAGTGTTTCCGAAAAACTTTCTCAGAAAGATTTCCGGTATAGAAAGTGTTGTCGAAAAACTTTCTCAGAAAGATTTCTGGTACACACCATTTTTAATTTTTTTTAATATTATTATTTTTATAAATGATAATACACCATTCAATAATTAATGCATCATAAATATTAATTAACACACATAAATATTTTTAAATAATAATATACCATAAATAATTAATAATTAATACACCATAATAATTAATAATTAATACATCATAAATCGTGGCATTCTACGCGATGTTGTCGGACGAATCCTTTCCCTAACAAGATCCATAAATTAGTTAAAATTAAATAAATATGTGGATGAAGTTTTCTGGTGGCTTCCCGAAAAAGTTAAAATAAGTTTTCTGGTAGTTCCGGAAAACTTCAAAGTAGATTTCCAGAAATGATATTCTGTACCTGAAGATTTTTTTAATGATGTTCTGTTAAATGAAGATTTTTTTTTAATATATATACGAGGGTATTTTAGTATTTTCCTTTACTTTTGAGGGTATAGGGATAAAGGAGGGGGTACATGGTAAAATTTTCCTCTACCTCTCACATCTTCAATACACTTAAAAAAGATTATTTTATCCCATTTACTATATATAAAAATAGAAAATTTCTAAGAATAGAAAATTTTCAAAAAAAGAAATTTCAGAAATTTAGATATTATCGAAATAGAATAGAAAATTTTTTAAATAGAAAATTTTCAAAAAAATAGTGTCATCATTTTGTAACAAAATTTGCATTTCGAAAATTTAAGTAAAATTTCAAAATATTTGAAATTTTTATCTTCTTCGAAAGTTTTGAAATGTAAAATTACGTTTTAAAAATTTAGTTTTTGAAACTTTTAAAAGAATTATCTATCGAATTTTTGAAAGTTCTAAAACTAAAGGTAGCTTCAAAACTTTCAAATTAATTCAAACTTTTGAAAGATTTTGACTAATTTAAAACATTAAAAACATAATTTCCAATTTTTCAAAAAAAATTCAAAAGTTTCGAACAATATGAAATTTCTGAAATAGGAAAATTAATTAATATTTTCAAAATGGAAAATTTCAGAAATTTTTGAAATAGGAAATTCCGAAAAAAAAATTAATGTAACTATTTTGAAACAAAATTTACATTTTGAAAATTTTGGTAAAATTCTAAATTTTCAAAACTTTCATATTATTTGAAATTTTCAAAATGTAAAACTACATTTCGAACATTCGGTTTTCAAAACTTTCGAAAATATTCATGTTTTGAAATTTTAAAAGATCTGAAACTTTGTATTTCAAAACTTTTATTAAAAGTGAAAGTTTCGTAAAAAAAAGTTTATAAATATAGTAAATTATATTTCAAAAATTACAAATTAATTCAGACTTTCGAAAGTAAACTTATTTTGTATTTGGAAAATTTTATAATCAATCAAACTTTTGAAAATTTAAAAATTTTCTAATAATTTTTGCTAAAGTTTCAAATGTACGAGTGAAAAGAAAAAAAATTACTTTTTATTTATAATAAAATGGTAAAATAGTCTATTTAAGTGTATTTGATGTGAGAGGTATAGATGGAAGATAACAAATAGAAAACTCAACAATTTTTTAAGGCTAAATACATTATTTTATTAATTTTTTTTAACTTTAAATGAGAAGACTCATAAGTCTATTGTTTTGTAAATTAAATTTTATTCTTAAAAATTTTTAATTTTTTTCTTAAAAATTTTTAATTCTTTTCTTAAAAATTTTTAATTTTTTTCTTAAAAATTTTTAATTTTTTTTCTTAAAATAAGTTGAAAATTAGTTTTGTTTAAAAGTTTTTGGAAACTTTTTTTCTTTTGAAATTTTGTTTTTTAAAATTTTATTTTTTTTAGAAAAATGATTTAAAAAAGTGAGTATATCTCATAATTTTAGAGCTTCTTATTATGAAATTTTTTAACACATCCAATCCAGCATATGAACTGAAACAAATAAATAGTAGATTTATAAAATTGACACCTGGACTGGCCTCCAACGAGGAACCTAAAATTGAAAGTGGAAATGAGCAAACGAATATAGAAGAAAGAAAGATGGAATATCTTTGTCCTTGCAGGGGAGAGGTATATCTCAGAATTAAAGGCAATAATAGAATAGAGTAGGAGTCAAGGTTGTTACGGACCCATTTCACCTTTCATTGAGACAAACACTGCAACTAAATTTATCATCATTACTGTAACTAAGCTTTACCGCCACTGCCTTTAACATTTATTAGCCTGCATCAACTCATGCCTTGTAAGTGCTACACAAATAATTATTTATATATTTTTATAACTATAAATAAACAATATAGTTGAAATTTAATTTAATTTCTTTAAATTAAATATATATTAAAATATAATTATTGAGTGAATAAAAATATACAATAAAAGTAACATTAAAGGTTAAATTATTATACATCACTGTTAATGGTTGAAAAATAATACATTATCTATATTTATGACTTATATTGTAATGTTAAAAATAATTTTTAATAAAATTAAACTTACAAATATTAAAGATAATAAATTTATATCAATTATGTGAAGTATTTTAGATGAATTTCATAATTAAATAAAATATAATAATTGATAATTGACCCGTACAAAACATGAGTTAATATTCACTCATAAAGATAAATATCATTTTGTGTTATCACGTGGAACTCTATATTTTATTATGTAAATATACAAAATAATGAACATATATAAAGAGCACATATGTAACAAAAAAAGTCATTTTTTTACATTATAATTATCTGATTTTTTGGATTTTGACATGGTATGTATGAACACAATTAATTAATTAGATGCCCCAAAAAAATATTCTTTTAATATGACCCGATCAAATATACAACATTTCATTAAAATACACATTCAAGTTTTACGCATTTTTATGATAAAACATTCATATTTTATATAATATTTTAATAAAATGTACAAATGTCAATATAATCAAATAATAGATTTAAATAAATATATTTCAATAAATTTTTTTTAAAAATTAGTTAAACTTATCTAAATTTAAAAATATATACTCCCTCCGTCCTAAAAGAATGGCCGGGCTTGCAAAAAAATTGTTGCTTTTAATTTTTAATACAACTTTAGTTACTTTATTTATAATTTTACCATTTAATTATTGTAATTTACACTACTCTCTAGTTAATATTTTTTTTATTTTACATTTATTGTAATGAAAATACACCAATAGTTGATAAAGATAAATTAGTAAAATCATCATTATATTTTATTAATTTATCATATTTTTTTAATCTCTATAAAATTGTCAAATAATACAATAAATAGTACTGTGGGACAGAGAAAGTATTTTGTATAAATTTGAATATATTATTAATATTTATAGTAATTTGTAGTATATGTGTTCGTAAAATGAAAATAAAATGTTAAATAAATAACAAAGTAAAAATAAATAAATCATGAATGTATTAATATTTGTAGTGATTTGTTAGATATGGTGTAATGCAAATGACTTCTTCCATGCACGGTAGAAGATTCTAAAATAAATAATTTTTTAAAAATAAATAAATAAATTATTATAATTTATTAATTCTAGATACAAACATGTAAATTATAGGTCTTAAAATATTATTATTTATTAATAAATTGTGAAAGAAATTTTATGCAAGTAGAGTCTTTATGTAAAATTTTGTGAAAGAAAATTTATTCAACTCTCTATCTGATAATTTATATATATCATAATTTAGATTAATATATGCATCTTTTGTCAAAAACACCTCATAAAAAAACAATAGGATATATCAACAAAAATATAAGTTGAATAAATAAATTTTTATCAAAAATTGATTGTAATAATGTATTGACACACATTTGAAAAAGAAAGTGAAAAGAAAAAAACATGAACAAAAAACATTTTTTCATTAAGATCAAAAGCCAATCTATAACTTAAATTGATTAATCATAAAATAAATAAATAAATAAATAAATAAATAAATAAAAAACTCACCTTAAATTAAAATATAAAGTTATGAGCAAAAAGAGTAAAAAAGATCAATAGAGTAACATGTGAATGAAAATAATAGAGTCATAAATGTCATTTTCAATTGTCACTTCAAAAATATTATGTATTTTATTGTGTTATCTGACAAAGAAAAACAATAATAATAACAATTTTAGAGGTATGAAGAATTTGATAAGTAAAATTATTAATAATTGTCTTTCATTTATAGAGATCAATTTGTAATTCCATATTTCATTCATGCTTTGATTTATCATAATTTTTATTTGTTATTTATGAATTTTTCATGCTTCATCTATATTTAAAAAAAAATTATTTGGTCTAATCAAGAAGTTAAAAACCTCAAGAGAACTTTAAATAGGGACTATTCTATAGTGTAAATACATATGAATTTACAAAACAACAAATATGCATAATAATTTCAAATCGTCATGCCTTTCTAAAATAATGTGAAATTGAAATTTAATTTTTATTTTTATTTTGAAATACATTTTTTCTTATAATCTTATTTATTTTTAATTTTAAATTTGATTATGATTTTAATTAAACTCTATTGTTGAATTACTTGAAACTATATGTCGGAAATACAATTTTTATTTTTATTAGACTTAATTCTTATATGAAATTTAATGCATTTTTTATTTTATTTTGTTTGATAACTAATAAATCTTATTGCATTCTCTCAGACTTTAAGTGAACGAAGAAAAAGTAACGAGTCTCTTATATATTAATTATAGACCAATCGACTTCAGAAACTCTAATGGACTTAAAAGCTCTCTATAAAAAGGATTTGTGATCGTCACTGCAATAAACACAAGTGAAAAACCTACTATCGTCACATATAAACAAGTCGTGAAAATTCTTGTATTAGTTCTAAGTGTTGAGAAATCTAAAATACATTATGAGAGCATACTTTGTAAACATTCTCGTGTGAAAGTTTTCTGAAAAACTTTCTTAAACATTGTTTGCAACTTGACTTAATAGTGGTTGTTGTCATCAATAGCTTGATTGTACTAAGTTAGAAGGTTGAGAAGACTTAAACACAATTAATTTAACTAGAATATGTTCAAAGGACGTGTGATATTTTTGGTAATTAGTGGATTCAATTCTTTAGAAGGAATGGACTAGACGTAACTACTATGTTAGTAGTGAACCATATTAAATTGGCTTGTGTGTTTTCTCTTTATCTTTCTACCTGTTTTTGCTTTATCAAGTTTATTATTTTATCATTCGTTTTAAAAGTTTTTAAAACCTTAAAAACATCATTCAAACCTCTTTTTATTGTGTTTTTCTCTCTTCACATGGTGGAGGGACATAAGAAGAGTAAAGGGTGGATGATCGCAAAGTTGTTGAACTCGAGAGGTTAAATAAACTCGTTTTGCTTTAGTGAAATCGACTCATAAACTTGACTCGTAGACTTGTACGGGTTTACCTCACATTAAAGTAATATTAAAATTAACAAATACTTCATTTAGTCACTGTTATAAGTAAAAATAATAATTTAAATCTTTGTGACTATTATAAGCAAAAGACAAATAATTTTGAATCATTGAATGCTACTATTTCTAATACAGCATTAATTTATTTCAAAATATTTAATATTGATAGTTGAAGTCACTATTATAAAAGACAATTATATTTGAATTATTTAATGCTACTATTTCTAATACACCATTTATTTATTTCAAAATATTAATATTAATATTGATAGTTGAATGTTTGTCATTAAAAATGAAAAATCCAATAAATTTGACTTATATTTTACATGACATCTAAAAAATTAACTACACTTAATTACATTTCCTAATATCCGTAAAAATACTTTTTTTTTGTTTATAAAGTGTGACTGGAGGGAGTGTATGACATATATACTTAATAAATTCCATAAATACATCAATAATATATTATTATGACTTAATGGTAGAACAAAAATATATCAAATCACTGTAATAAAAATGTCATACTAAAATTAAAAATAAATAAGTCTAACAGCTAATAATAATAATAATAATAATAAGATAATAATTGTAATCTCGTTTTTCTCTTAAAAAGTATAATAAAAATAGTCCCACAATAAAAATTGATTACACATATAAAATAGATCCTTCCGTAAAAAAATTAGATCTTTTAGTTAAGCTATTACACTAACGTTCATATGTTCCACATCGGAAGTTTGTAAGTAATAGGGAGAGGGTCAATATTATAAAAAGGCAGCTTTAGCAATTTCCAAGGAACACACATGTGAACAATTGATTGCTAAAAGGTGTGTTAAAAATTGCTACGTACAATTATTGAGAGTTAGATAGTGAAATTTAGAGTAGGTGAGACAGATAGAGTGGTGAAATCGGCATATAGATTATTCATGAAAGATATTAAAGCGGGTATGGAGAACTTCAACTAAGATATGGTATTTGCATATATACATTTGTTTCGAAACTATTTTAAAACAAAATTTCTATGAAGGATAATATTCTTCAACGTTCTCAAGTGTGTATCCGAAAGGTGAAACCTTTGATTTTTTAATGCATTTTTTTCTCAAGAGTGTGGTTTGAAATAGCAAAGTAGCTTGGCGTGTGTGTGATCTTTCAAAAATAAATAAAATGGATATTTATTGATTTTTTCGAGTTTGGTGCAAGGAGGAACATTTTTAAAAGAAAAAGTTTGTACAATTTGGTTTGTGTTCATTTGGACAATTTAGTGAAAAACATAAAATTGCATTTTTGGAATTCACTTCAAGTGAAGACGAAAAGCATTTGCCACATCATGTCATTGTGGCTTGGCAGTCCCCTTGAGCGTTTATGAATTTTGAACTATATCATAAAATGTGAAACATTACAAGAAAAACACTATTTTGTGGTCAATTTTATAAATATTTTGTGGCCAAATAAAACCCTCACAAATTAGTGACCGAAAAAGCCCTCACAAATGCCTGTCTTTTGTGGCTGCAAAAGCCCTCACAAAATCCTTAAATATTTAACTGGATTTTGTGGCTGCCTAAGCCCTCACAAAGTATTTTTTTTTAATCTGGAGGTCGTTTGTGGCGGCCTAAGCCCTCACAAAGTATTTTTTTTTAATCTGGAGGTCGTTTGTGGCGGCCTAAGCCCTCACAAAGTATTTTTTTTTAATCTGGAGGTCGTTTGTGGCGGCCTAAGCCCTCACAAAGTATTTTTTTTTAATCTGGAGGTCGTTTGTGGCGGCCTAAGCCCTCACAAAGTATTTTTTTTTAATCTGGAGGTCGTTTGTGGCGGCCTAAGCCCTCACAAAGTATTTTTTTTTAATCTGGAGGTCGTTTGTGGCGGCCTAAGCCCTCACAAAGTATTTTTTTTTAATCTGGAGGTCGTTTGTGGCGGCCTAAGCCCTCACAAAGTATTTTTTTTTAATCTGGAGGTCGTTTGTGGCGGCCTAAGCCCTCACAAAGTATTTTTTTTTAATCTGGAGGTCGTTTGTGGCGGCCTAAGCCCTCACAAAGTATTTTTTTTTAATCTGGAGGTCGTTTGTGGCGGCCTAAGCCCTCACAAAGTATTTTTTTTTAATCTGGAGGTCGTTTGTGGCGGCCTAAGCCCTCACAAAGTATTTTTTTTTAATCTGGAGGTCGTTTGTGGCGGCCTAAGCCCTCACAAAGTATTTTTTTTTAATCTGGAGGTCGTTTGTGGCGGCCTAAGCCCTCACAAAGTATTTTTTTTTAATCTGGAGGTCGTTTGTGGCGGCCTAAGCCCTCACAAAGTATTTTTTTTTAATCTGGAGGTCGTTTGTGGCGGCCTAAGCCCTCACAAAGTATTTTTTTTTAATCTGGAGGTCGTTTGTGGCGGCCTAAGCCCTCACAAAGTATTTTTTTTTAATCTGGAGGTCGTTTGTGGCGGCCTAAGCCCTCACAAAGTATTTTTTTTTAATCTGGAGGTCGTTTGTGGCGGCCTAAGCCCTCACAAAGTATTTTTTTTTAATCTGGAGGTCGTTTGTGGCGGCCTAAGCCCTCACAAAGTATTTTTTTTTAATCTGGAGGTCGTTTGTGGCGGCCTAAGCCCTCACAAAGTATTTTTTTTTAATCTGGAGGTCGTTTGTGGCGGCCTAAGCCCTCACAAAGTATTTTTTTTTAATCTGGAGGTCGTTTGTGGCGGCCTAAGCCCTCACAAAGTATTTTTTTTTAATCTGGAGGTCGTTTGTGGCGGCCTAAGCCCTCACAAAGTATTTTTTTTTAATCTGGAGGTCGTTTGTGGCGGCCTAAGCCCTCACAAAGTATTTTTTTTTAATCTGGAGGTCGTTTGTGGCGGCCTAAGCCCTCACAAAGTATTTTTTTTTAATCTGGAGGTCGTTTGTGGCGGCCTAAGCCCTCACAAAGTATTTTTTTTTAATCTGGAGGTCGTTTGTGGCGGCCTAAGCCCTCACAAAGTATTTTTTTTTAATCTGGAGGTCGTTTGTGGCGGCCTAAGCCCTCACAAAGTATTTTTTTTTAATCTGGAGGTCGTTTGTGGCGGCCTAAGCCCTCACAAAGTATTTTTTTTTAATCTGGAGGTCGTTTGTGGCGGCCTAAGCCCTCACAAAGTATTTTTTTTTAATCTGGAGGTCGTTTGTGGCGGCCTAAGCCCTCACAAAGTATTTTTTTTTAATCTGGAGGTCGTTTGTGGCGGCCTAAGCCCTCACAAAGTATTTTTTTTTAATCTGGAGGTCGTTTGTGGCGGCCTAAGCCCTCACAAAGTATTTTTTTTTAATCTGGAGGTCGTTTGTGGCGGCCTAAGCCCTCACAAAGTATTTTTTTTTAATCTGGAGGTCGTTTGTGGCGGCCTAAGCCCTCACAAAGTATTTTTTTTTAATCTGGAGGTCGTTTGTGGCGGCCTAAGCCCTCACAAAGTATTTTTTTTTAATCTGGAGGTCGTTTGTGGCGGCCTAAGCCCTCACAAAGTATTTTTTTTTAATCTGGAGGTCGTTTGTGGCGGCCTAAGCCCTCACAAAGTATTTTTTTTTAATCTGGAGGTCGTTTGTGGCGGCCTAAGCCCTCACAAAGTATTTTTTTTTAATCTGGAGGTCGTTTGTGGCGGCCTAAGCCCTCACAAAGTATTTTTTTTTAATCTGGAGGTCGTTTGTGGCGGCCTAAGCCCTCACAAAGTATTTTTTTTTAATCTGGAGGTCGTTTGTGGCGGCCTAAGCCCTCACAAAGTATTTTTTTTTAATCTGGAGGTCGTTTGTGGCGGCCTAAGCCCTCACAAAGGCAGACTTTTGTGGCGGCAAAAGCCCTCACAAAAGCCACCTTTGTGGTTGATTATACCCCTTTGTGAGGGCAAAAGCCCTCACAAAATGCTTGTTTTCTTGTTGTGAAATGAATTTCTTGAGAAGTATGCAATGATGGAGTCATATATTCTATTTGATACAATTTTGAGACTTACTATGTTTGATCAGAGGTATGTTGATATTAGTTGTACTAATATGATCAACCATATCAAAATGTAGATTGAATTTAATAAAAATAGTTAAGTATATGAGTCGTCCAATAAGTATTTTGTACACTGATGGATTTGGCAGATCATTATTGTCTTCAAATAATGATAAGTTAGTATCAATAGGAATAGGTAAAGACTTGGCACCAAGTAACTAGTGTCTTCATGAAGTTGTAGGGTGTATTTCCTTTGACATAAGTGTACACCGTTCGAGGATTTGGCTATCTCTAATCCTAGAAAGTACTTTAAGTCTCCAAGGAATTTAAGCTTGAAATACTTTTCAAGTGTTTGTTGAGTTTGATGAAGGAGAGCTTGATTAGCACTTGCCAAAATTTTGCCATCCAAATAAACAAGGAGGAGGATGAGTGATGAACTTGTGCCCTTAACAAACTTATTGTCCAAGAAAGTGTAAGAGGAGAAAAGAGTTAAATCAATTGTAATGTAGGATAGGGCACTAAAATCAACTATCAATGATGCGTTAGAAAAATAAAAACAATGTGAAATTGAACAGGTTGAATCAACATGATCAAAAAAGGAAAATGTTTTACCAATTTTTTCAGATAAATTTCTAGATGTAGGGTTGGTCGCACGATTCATCTGAGTTTGGAAGAAAGCTATCAATTATTGGTACTATTGAGCACTCATGGTAGGATGTTCGAAGATAGTATCCTTAGGAGAAGAACCAAACACAAGATGAACAACAAGAAAAGGTTTGGTATCCTTATAGCCAAGGGGTAACCATGAAGTTTGAAGCACTTTTCCTTTGTGTGGCTAAGAACATTGCAATAGGAACAAAGGGAACGATCTCTCTTGCCTTTGGAGTTTGAATTTTTTGCTTGGATAACAAGCAAAAGTGGAATCTGAAGAAGGTTGATTATCACCAACCTGTCTTTGTTTCTCATCTTGAGTGATGAAAGCAAGAACATGACGAAGGGAGGGAAGAGGTTCCTAAAGTAGAATATGGCTTTCTATGTGACTGAAATAATCATTTAAGCCCACGAGAAAGTTAAGAACATACTCTTGATGCACATAATCTACCAATTGTTGAACACCACCACAATTGCAATGGTGAATGGGCAAAATTCACCAAATTCCTTTTATAAAACATGGAACTTAGTGAAGTAATTACTGAAAGATAAAGAACTCTAAGTGCACTGAAGGATATATTTCTTGAGTTGAAAAATATGTGGCGCATTGTACTGATGGAAATGCATATGAAGATCAATCAATATCTCAGCAGCATAATTTTAGTAGATTGCAAAAGCTTGTATCTCCTTCAAAACAAAATTCAAGATCCAATAAGCCACAATACCATTGTTACTACGCCAAAGAAGGTGGTGAGGGTCACCTTTAGGAGGTTTAGGTATCGAACCATCAGCAAAACCAAACTTGTTGCGCTCAACAAGTGCAACAATCATGGCACAACACCAAAATCCATAATTCTCACCATTTAAGGGATTAGTGACAAGAGCGAAACAAAGATTATTATAGTTTGTGACGAAGAAAGGATTAGCATTGTTCACCATTTATTGAATTTTCAGCCATGATGAAGAAGAAAACAGAAAAGAAGGATGAAGAAAACAAATTCGTAAAAAAATTAACAAACTTTTAATATCATATCAAAATGTAGATTGAATTCGATGAAATAAATGAGAAACATAAATAAAATCAAATAAAATAAAAAAATACTGACTATGAATTACAAAAATGAAAAACTAAAAAAAAAGTAAATTTTCAAAATAATGTATAAACTATTTACATACATAGGCCAGAGCTTAATCTATCTCAAGTAATCAAAATAACATACGGGTAACTTTTAAGTTAGTTATGACTTCATAATTGTGGAATAATAAAAATAGCTTAAACAATTATGGCAATACCGTATTCATTATGTTGACTTTAGTTTGTAAAGGCTATCGGGTTACTGATTTGTTCTTATTTATTTTTCTAGTTTGAATATTGTTATTTAATCAACTTTATGTAATGTATCTTGACTCGTATGTACACCTTTCTAGCGAGTTGTTCTAATATGAAAAATATAACAGAATTGGACCACAAGGAGTGTCACTATTTTTCACATTTGCCTGGTTTGTTCTACATTTAATATATACCAAACATATATAGTCTACTCTGTAATTTCACATCTTCTAATCTATCTATCAAACATCATAAAACAGACTATGCTATGATGAAATAGTATGGAATCACATGTTGGAATCTAAGTCTTAGTCTATTCAATTGCATACACAACCTACTTAGATTTATACAAATATACTTATCAAATATTCAATATCCACTTTGATTTATTATTAATTGATATTATTCATTTTATTTTTTAAATTACATTATTTATTTTAGATTAGTCAAATCTCATACAATATATGTCCACATAAAGAGAAAGTAAAAATAAATCTAAAAGTATTGTTTAACTACATAAATCTCGATAGTCTTCTTTTTTTCTAAATTTTCTTTATAAAAAAGAATTACAATAACATGATCTCAATCTAATCCGCTTATAATTAAGAGTATTATTAAATAAATAAATAAATAAATAAATAAATAAATAAAATTACCTCTAAAATCTTTTATTAATATATCTTTTATTTTTATAAATCTTTACAATTAAAACTTTTTATCCATTTTTTTCTCACGTAAGTTTTTTATATTTATGATTGTTTAAAACTTAACAAAAAAATTTAAGTTGTAAACTTTAATAAAAATAAAGAACCTATATGAAGAAAAAATAATAATAAATTCATTATAATTAAATAAGAAAAAATACTTTAAATATAATTTTATCATTAAAGAATGTAAAAGAAGAACGGTTCAAAATTGATTTCGGCTTGTTTTACATTTAAAAAAGATTATGACCTTAACATTGATTAATCTATGTTTGAATGGGGCCAAAGAACAAGAGTATACTTATCAACAAATTGTATTGCCCGTGCTATAGGACTCATAATAGAACCTTGCTTGAAAATCAAGAACAAAAAAATATTTAATGAACATGAAACACACATTTCAACAACCAACTTAAACATTGCATATCCATCTCAATTTAAAACCACCTAAGTTTTAATGAATTCCAACCAATTCAATCTCTACCTCATTTATAACACTACAATTTTTGTTCTTCTATTTTCTCCAACATGTCTAAACCAAATGTAAGAAGACAAGCTTTGGAAAGGAACACAAGTTTCAAAGATACACAAAAAATATTGAACCAAAGTTTTTTCCAAAATAAAAGTCTCAAGAAAGTGTACCCTATCGGGCTTCAAAAAAGCACTTCATCTTCATCTTTATCTCTATCTTCAATATCACTATCTTTGTCACAAAACTCAAATGACTCTTCTCAAGCTGATTCTTTGACTCCATTGGATGAAAATATTTCATTGGCACTTCGTTTGATTTCAGCTTCACCACATGAAAGAAGAGAACATGGAGTAGCTAATAAAACTATACATCAACAACAACCAAGTCTACTAGTGAATACTGAGCCAGGGGAATTCAAAAGATGCAATTGGATCACAAAAAATAGTGGTATGATCAAGTTCATTCCCAATACCATTTCATTTTAACCTTATTTTATACCATGTTAGAAATTTTGATTTTTTTTCTTTTACATTGGAATTTGATGCTGTTTTTTTATTTGCGGAAATGAGATTATATGTGATATAATTTGAATGAAAAATTCTATTCTTTTGCGTGAAATTTCATATTCTAAATTTTTATTTATTATAATATAAAAACATATCATATATCTCTAAAATAAAAAAACAAATCTCAATTATATTATAAATAGAAATATAATTATATATTTTAATCATATGTTATTCTAAATCTTAAATATAATTAAATTTAATATAACGAGTATGTGACTACAATTGTAATTGTTAGAGTCAAATTTTTTATATATGTTAAAACTATCAAAATGGACCGGAGAGTCAAAATGTAAATATGTTTTTTCGACTCAATTTATTTAATTTGTGGTAAAAATAGAGTCGGGCTAGGTTAGTATACAATTTAAAAAAATTAAGTAATTTATTAAAAAAATAGGTAATTTTGGTCATTTCAAGACTTTATCATACAATATGAAGAAATTTAACTAGAACTTGTTTTTTGGGATCGATCTATTGCCGATATGCTTAAGTGTATAGATATTTTAATTTGAGATAAGTATTTTCTTTTACACTAAAAACAGATCATTCAACTAAAAAAGCTTATAATTCTGTAATTAATTAAGGTTCAATAAATTGAACGGCAAGTTTGTTTCAGTTGAATATTAATATGACATATATAGCTAGAACGTAAATATCATGTCTATTAATTGGTTTAGTGTTGCTTCACTTAATTTCTATTAGGAGTAGTAATATGCACAAAATCATCATAAGGTTTGAATTTAGCTGAGTTGCTGAACTTCAAAACACCAACTTATCTTATGTCATACGCTACCACTCTTTGACTCTTCACTTTTATATTATTTTTCTTCCACACATTTCTTAGGTGCTTATTACCTAATATCAATTGACTTTAATATAGTATTGTTTCAAAAAGGATTTTTTTATATCTTTATGACTGCGATGCTATACCATCGCAATTGAATTCAAATTAATTTTATATAATTACAATTATCAATAATATAATAAGGATCAAGATGAAACTGTAATTTAGAAATTTGTTTGAAGAGAGGGTATGTTATCATTCACCAAATCTCTTGAATATAAATTTACCCTTAAATTCGAATGAATTTGATGATTTTTGATAATCTTCCCTTCTAATACTACATCACTCCAAAAGAATTTAATACGCATGTCTAGATAATGAAGATCTTCTCTTTGTTAGTTTGTGTTATCTAAATTAGAAAAGCTAGAACTAAAAACCTCGCGGATTACATTTCTTTCCTAACGTAACTAGACATTTTTTTTTTCGTATGGAGTGAATCTACTACTACTTCCTCAACTGAATTCGAATCAGATGCTTCATCCTAATTCTTTTCGACTCTTTCTTGATCAGAGGGAGGAAATGCTTGCATATTGTGTTACCTCCTAACTCAACGAATGAGACGTGATCGATAAACTGAGAGTTAATAACACGATGAGTACTAACGTTATGACTTCTTTGTTTGTACTTTCAGTTGCTACCTTGCTCAGTACAATAATGTTTTTAGGGTGATATTTGACCTCTAATATATATTCCAAAGATAAATAGTATATATGAATACAACATTGAACCTTTGTGTTTCTTACCAAATCTAGATTGAAATCTTTAGTCCAAGAAAAAACTCGAAGAAAACCAAGTTTCAAATTTCTTGTTTAAATTGTTCGAATATATTAAAAATCCTCGATAGAGACAAAAGCGAACTCATAAAATATTTTCCCGAATCAAACAACTTACCATGATCCAATCAATTTTCATATATTTGCAATTATATAAAAAACAATTAGATCATAAACTCATGTGATACACACACAAAAGTCATATTTTAAAACACATAAAAAATAATTAGATGATCGAAGTAAATGAGAAAGACAGAAAAACACAAACAAACATATAAGAAAAACCGTAAAAGATAATCACATGAATTATCACCCATTAGCAAATATGCTCAAAAGAGAATGTCATGGAAGTTTCATATGCTTATATTAGAGTTAAAAAACAGAAATAGTTGAATTAATGAGTCATTGGGAGAGAGATACTGTGTATTTAATAGATAACATAAGAATACATATAAAAAAGTTTCTAGAAATTGGTATGAAAAACAATAATTCTATTGCATGAGTCATCCTTACATATTTCCAAATATTGAAATTCATAATAAATGGAAAAACAGCATTCACATTTGAAACTCTATGTTCCAATGCATTTATGTTCAAACAATTTTCAATTCCCCAATTTGTTATATTTTATGTTAAACGACAAAATAGTAATTTTAGCATTTAAAATGAAATGAATTATAAATCAAATTTAATAATCAATTAGTATCACAAAATTGCTCTAAAATTCCCAAATTAATCCAGTTTTGGGTGGGGAAATACTAATCAACTTTTCAATATAATAATAAAGATATACATTGCAAGTCTTGTGCATTGCTCATAAACTGAAAAAGAAGTGGCTAAATGAAAAACATAGATTGAAAGTTTCTCAAGAAAAATACAAACAAATGCTCTTTTTACTGAAAGTGAAAAGTTTTAGTTAGAAAAAATCTTAAAAATTGTAAAGACCTTCAAATTTTTAAAGACTTTCTATAACAACAATGGTTGGTCTTTACTGATTAATCAATATCATTAATAATCACAACAATTGGCTTATTCATAAATGATGTGCTTGATTCATAAAAAAATAATTACGGTAACACAAGTTGGTACAATAAATTAAAAAAAAAAATAGAAAGAAAATTATAGGACTTCTATATTCTAAGATTGCCCCTGTTTTAGGTGGAAAAATTTGCTTCACAAACTTACCATATAAATATTTGTATATTTACTTATCTTTAAGCTTATGTAACCAATTTTTCAACAATTATTAATTGAGATTGTCCACACTTGTTTTACAACTGTAACATTTCTTCATTGGTCCCTAAGTAACAAAAGGAAATATTTGAATTAACATAAACTAATTAATCTAGATGCCTAATGCAGATAAGGTATACATAGAATTTCATGATGAATGTTGGGGAGTTCCAGCTTATGATGACAAGTAAGTACAAACAACTATTTAGATACATAGTAAGTGTTCAATTGATATGACAACTATTTTCTTAATTGGTTAATTCATGAAACAGCAAATTGTTTGAGCTTCTTGCAATGTCTGGATTGCTCATGGACTACAATTGGACAGAAATTATTAAAAGAAAGGAAACACTAAGGTAACATTTTCTATAACAAATATTTATTTATTACATTCTTTGTATAAATTAATACAAATATAGTTTTTTTTTGCAGAGAAGTTTTTGCTGGATTTGATCCTTACACTGTTGCCAAAATGGAGGAAAAGGAAATCATAGAGATAGCATCAAACAAAGCACTTTCTTTAGCTGATAGCAGAGTTATGTGCATTGTGGATAATGCCAAATGCATAATGAAGGTAACTATTCAATTCAAATTTTTGTTATTCTTCTTTTTATAAGTTAAGAAGGTAACCCTTGATGCAATTACAAGGTTGTATGTGACATCATATGTTTTTACCGTCTCTTTTTTATTTTTTTACTTTCTATATCTTACACGTATACGTATTTTAAAAATATACAAAAAAACTAATCATACTATATTCGACATCAATGTTTTAATGTCAAAAAATCATTTCTCTAGATTTATTGTTTTTTTGTTATAAATTATAAAATAAAAATTCTTTTTTTTTAGAAATTAAAAAAAAAAGTCATTTTGCATTTATTTACTATAATAAAAATCACTATTTAAAAAAAATATACTGAACATGATTTATTACGGTGAAAATATATACTTGCATACTCTAAATTTTGAAAAATTACACCAATAAACTTTATTTTTATATTTGGACAAGACCTTCCTTTTTACTTTTCATGAATTTATCTTGGTTGCTAATAAGTTACATCTAAATTTTAATCTACAGATTGTTAGGGAATGTGGATCATTTAGTAGCTACATATGGGGTTTTGTAAACCACAAACCAATAATTAACAAATACAAATATCCAAGAAGTGTCCCATTAAGGAGTCCAAAAGCAGAGGCTCTTAGCAAGGACATGGTAAAACGTGGGTTTAGGTTTGTGGGCCCAGTGATAGTCCACTCTTTTATGCAAGCTGCTGGATTGACCATTGACCATCTTGTGGATTGTTATAGACATTGTGAATGTGTAAGCCTAGCAGAAAGACCTTGGAGGCATATCTAACATACATTTTATTCACCATCACTATTTTCAGTTTGGTTTTGTAAGTGTAAACGTGTAATGCAAGTAAATGACATTAATGTTGTAATTTGTATAATTCCTTTGTTATTTTGGGTCTTTGGGTTTTTTCCCTATTATTTCCAATTTCTAAACCTTGTTGTATAGTTGTTAACCCCTATTTTGCCACAATAAAGAAAGAAAGAAAGAAAGTGGGTTAGTTAGAATTAGAGTTATTTTCAGAAAAGCAAGACTATTTTGTATCTACTTGTTTAGTGTGACATGTAAATAAAAACTATATTGAGAAAGATGTTTTGTTCAAAGCTATTTGCTGCTTTATGCTAATACTTCCTCCATTCCTTCCATCTTGTAGAAGAATTTTATTTTTGTTTATTAATAATTTTTAAAATTCAATGCAATATTAATAACTTTTTTAATTATATTTTTATCAATAATATTCTTAATTATTTATTGCAAAGAAATAAATGAAAAGTGAGATAATAAATAGTTAGGATAAGAAAAAATATCATCAAAAGTAACAAAGTTTATTGATTTTATTTATATATGTGAATAATTTTAAAAATACAAAAAAAAATATAGAACAGAGTGAGAAGTTTTAGGTGTAATTTTCCTATTATTTATTGACCTCAATATGCTTTTGACCTATCATCATATAATTTACTCATTACCATTCTTTATCTTTGTTTTGGTTACTTATTGTTTCAAAGATACCCCTTTTGCCTCCACAACACAATAGAAACTAAAAACACAATTTGTAACGTTATTAGGAATTTTGATAGAAAATATGGAAAAAGAGATCGATAATGTAAAAATGAAAATAAATTCTATATTAATAAAATGAAAAAAGATATAAAATTACAAAATGAATATGTAATATACTCTTTATATAGAGTTAGCCAAGACTTAACTAACTAATTGCCTAGAAATCACTCTATCTAACTTTATTTAAATTTAATTTATAATTAATATTTATATCTAATAAATGTTAACATAGTGACAAAGTAGTTTATAGTTTAGAGGAGACATAAAGATATTGGTGTGAGGAGTATCTCATAAGGTTCAACAACCTCACTAACAAAATAATAACTAAAAATAAACTTTTCCGGTTCAAAGGAATAACTTGTAACATTAACTAGGCTTCCTATGTTACTTTCATGGTATTAGTGAACCATGACTTGTATTCTCAGAATGGTCTATCATAAGTTTGTTCAACATAACAAAATATCCCCAAAACCGTTTATGTCACTAATTTGCTTCGACATGTTAATTACGGGGACAAAAAGACAAGTTTGATTCCCACTCTTCTTTTGTCTATTATTCCCTTTCCACCCTCCTCTCTTAGGTGAATCATCATATCTTGCAAAACAAACCGTTAAAATCTTCACATTAAATAACTCATTATCTCACTGTTCAGTTTCAAGACAAATGGTAATATAGTATTACGGAAAATACATATTAATGGATTAGGCTTCCATGTCATCAAAAGTCACCTTTCAATTTCACTCAAACCTATCTCCAACGACAATACAAAATGAACTTTGTACTTTTTTCATGTACTCATTTGTCTATTTACTTACTTTATGATGACCCTAAAAAATAAATTAGATCTTTACCTAATAAACAATTTTAAAAAAATAATATTATTATATCAATGTATATCCTTTCTTACATTCACCGCCTTACGATATGTAGTGAACTGTTGGGTAGATCTAACGGTTAAAAGTATTGATTTCTCACTTGCTGAATAAATCTTAAAATAGTCTTGAATTGCATGAAATGGAAAATATAAAAAATTCACAGTACAATACAAAATTCGATCCGATCCAAAAGAAGATGTTAGAGTACAAATGACCGAGACATCTACCAAATTTCACTATCATGCTTTATAGCTAACTTGAATACAACAACATTATTGAGACTTGATAACACCCCTAGTGCTTTAAGCAGCATTTTTAAATACAAAAATCAGTGCTAAATAGCTCTTTGTTTTGTCTTTGAATCCGATATGGATTTATTGTGTTTATACACACTGATTGATTTCGACTGTTGATTTGAGGTTGATCGGCTCACAATATTACTCCTTTACCAAAATATCTTTAAATAATTCTCACAATTGATTTAAAATCCATTGCTAAAATTTATGGGAATAATCAATAATATATCATTATTGGAATTCAAATCACTTTTCTACTCTCTGTCTACCATAATGCTTCTTCGGTCAGTCTCAAGTATAAGCAAAAATATAGTTAAATAAAATTTAAATATTTAATTTAAAATTTAAACTAAATATATAACTTCTCTTTGACTCATTTTTATTTATATTTAAAACTGTAATAAATAATACTCCTTCAGTCTAGTCTCAAGTATAAGTAAAAATATAATCAAATAAAATTTATATTTAATCTAAAAATTAGACTAAATACATAAATTTTCTTTTTGACTCATTTTTATTTATATTTAAAACCGTAATAAATAATACTCTAAAAGTATAGTCAAATAAAATTTATATATAAATACATAAATTCTCTTTGACTCATTTTTGTGTATATTTAAAACCGCTGTTTGACTCATTTTTATTTATATTTAAAACCGTAGTAACAATTAACAAGTGATAAGGCTCCTGCCCAGTTTGGAAACAACAAATGTCACATAAAATATACCTAAAATAAAATTTTATTCTTATTTTGACTGCACCGCAAAGAGAAAAACTTGTAGATTTTGAGACGGCATAAAAATAATACAGAATGTTGATGACAGCCAATTATGAACACAGAAGCTTACTTGATTGGTGACAAATGTACATCTGTGGCTCACAAATATGTCACATTCCTAATACCTAAGGCCGGTTTATCTAGCCGAACATGGAAGCAGCATGACACAAGAAGCCAACAAAAGATACCCGTTTTCATGATTATGATGGGCTTCAAACTTATGAAAGAATGCTGGATGTTGATTCCTCCAACCCCACCATGCTGGTGCTTTTTTCATATTTTCTATGAAATTTTATCTACAAATCATGAATACTTGATGTAAAAGTCTAAACACTTTTTTGTTGTATAGTGCTAGTGTTTATCTGCACATTAGAATAAACTTTCCTGAAAAAGATCTCTCTATTTACTGGAAGAGTATAATTGCATTACAAGAGCATAGACACCTTTAGATGAAAATATTGTTCACAAGGATGATGGAGGAGTATGGTTTAAAAGAAAAAACATCACACGTAAAATTCATTACAAAAGCAATTAATTATTTTAACATTACTTTTTTTTTTTACGGAAACATTACTCTTAGAAAGAGGTTAACTGAACATGACACACCCGATCACGTTATAAAACTCAATCTCAACCAGATTCATGTCTTTCTAGCACCTGCTCATCAGAGATCAAATACAGATTGCAGAGTGCATAGAGTAACATATCAATGTTATTTTTAGCCAGATATTAAAGTATATGCAGTAATCAAATCAAAACAAAAAAAGGAAACAAAAGCTTTCATTATATACATATAAGTTTCATTTCACGATTTTATCCTACAAGTTATTTATCAGACAAGCCAGCCAACAGAAAGAAAAATGAAATCATAAAATCAAACTACAACCAATATCACTCGGCCTACAAGCATATTTACAACAGTTCTTCCAATCCTCGTTCTCAACTAAAGCACCCATCCAAAGCTCATAAACTAGAACTATCCTAACAGTAACCTCTAAACCCTTATTCTTCGTTCTATAGTCCCCTCTATCACATATCAAAGTATTGCTCAACTTCAAAACTGGCACGAGGTACCAAGCCTCAGTCGTTGCTTCTGACCTAAGGTTATTAATTTCCTCTTGGCAAATGCTGGGTACAGCAGCTCTTGAAACTTCTCCAGAAACGTTATCCATTCATCTTCAGTCATATCTGCCAGCTTTACAAAGCTTGTGCTTGCAAGAAGCTGCTCATTGGCACTCTTATGACCAGATGATGTATTCCCATAATAGCCATTATCTGCTATTCCTCCAGAATGATTCTGATGTTTCTGGCTTTTCTCACTTAACATGGTGTTTTTCAGTGACATAGAAAGTTTCGAAACCGTTGGGACTTTTTCCTGAGGGGGAAAAGTGACGAAACCCTCAGGATATTTTCCATCACCTTCTTCTTCCTCTTCCTCAATGCTCTCATCCAATTTGGAAAGTGGATTGCGACCATGCCCGCTTCCAAATCCAGGCTGAAAAGGTGATCTGGCAAGAGGACCATCCATTGTTGTCTTCAGAGCAAAATCTGACCCAGCTACATCACAGTCTATGTCAAAGAGGAATTCATCATCTCCCAAGTCAGTCCTGGGAGATAGTTCTTCCCTCTCTGCCAACATCTTCCTTGCTTCCAAACAAACAACCTCCAGTTCACTGGGTTCCTCCTCCCCGCTGCGGAACTCCCTAGTCATCATCTCACCAATTTCAGCAAGGCACAGACCATTAGCAGCTGCCTCCTTGAGGAAAATGGTGCAGAGTACTAAGACTCTCAAACAAGCCTCCCGAATCATAGGTAGTTCCTTTTGTAACATCTCACAATCACGAGCAGCATCCAGATTTTCAATGTAAGAAAGCTCATCCTCGGAAAATGGAATCGAAGCCTGAGCCCAATGAATCCACTCAAAGTATGGGTCTTCCAAAGCTTCTGGCAGGCAAAGCCCATGATCAATAGGAATTAAATCCACCTCACCAAAAGCCCCAACTTTTTTAACCAACAAATTACCAGCATGCCTATCTGTGTTAAGAATCCTAATGTCTAATATCCCTATACGATGCACTGCAGTAACTGGGAAGCTAGATGTCCCATAGTCACTTGCATCAAAATCATGAGGTATGAACTGCTGCAGTGATGCAATCTTGCTAACCAGCTTCTTCCTCTGGATGTTTTTCCCATTGACTCCATCATTGACATTGAATATTGAGTGAGTAATCTTCACTAATGCAGTTGGAGGAACTTTTGCAAAATGGCCATAGTCAAGAAGATAAGCTGCAACTTCCCTGAAGCCTGTCTCCCCAACCCGAACTGAACGTTTCAAACCTGGTTGTCCAAGAGCTTTACCAACAAAACCTTTAGGATTATTTGGGGCAAAAGGCTCCTCATCCGTTGGTTTCACAATTGCAACACTCTCACCTCTTCTGTTAAGAAAATAATATGCACCTCCGAGCCCACCATGAACTGGAATTGGATCTACCCCCATCTTCATTGCCTTCTCAATGTCCTTGACCATATGTTTCATTATATCAGAGCTACTTGATAGCCCTAATATCTCAATAGGACCACTCTTGTCCCTTTGCTGCATATCCCGTCCAGTGGGTGACAGGCATGGAGTGGATGAACTTCTGTGCATAAGGTTACGTGTAAGAAAAAGGGCAGTATCATTCCGAACAGCCCTAAGGTCATTCTTCAAGACAACATCCCCAAAAGTTAGCGAGCTCTCTTCAGTTGAGACATTAAGGGCAATCTGCAGCCTCCTCTTCACAGTATGTGCATTGTCACTACGATCCAACTCCATGCCCAAGACACAACCGGTTTCAGTTTGCACAAAAACCCTTCTCCTTCCAGTAGATTGTCTTTCTCCCATGTTCTTATGCTCAAAGTATTCCCTACCAAGTGGACTACTGAATAAAGCCACAGCCATCTGGGTTTGAACAGGGCTGTCTGATTTACGAGACATGAACAGAGATGGCAGCGGAATAAAGCTTCTTCCCTCCCAAGAAGTTGCCAAACTCCAGAGCCGATGGAACTTGTATGAAACCAATCTCTAGCTCCCCAAAGATCATTAATGAAGACAAAAAGTATAAAATCTTACTTAAGTTCCCAGAGTAAAGGAATTGAAGGACTAAAGCAAGATTGGAGATAGAAACTGACAGCTACATTGAGGCCATCAGGAGGCCCACTTGCAAGAACAAAAATCTGCAAATTTACAACAATTCCATCAAAGTTCTTAGAGCATAACATCACAAATCTCAAGCAGAGATAAACTTCAATACAAATATCCCACCAAATCCTAAAGTACAACTGATTAAGTTTAAAAATTTACAGTAGAAGACAAAAAACCATTAACAGCAAGCAACAGATCAAATCATTTACAACTCAAGAGTACTCACAACTAAATGCAGCGAACAACATGATCATGCTTCCACAAGAAAAAGACACCATTCTAGAAATCTCGAAGGATTAACACATTCTTCAGTTTTAATAAGGGTATCTGACTATTGAAATCCATTAATTTTATTATTTCATCACCTAATTAATTATACTTTAAATTCAAATCAAATCTATCTAAAATGGTTGTGATTATAATTTAAAATCAAATCTATCTAAATCACCCGCTACATATTCCCCTGAATTGCCAGAGTTAAATCCTCTTGCCATGGATTAATCCTCTCCAAGGCATAGAGATCACCAAATTGGACTTTGCCTCCCCCAACAAGATCTTTGCCATATACAAGAGACGGATCAAACCTGGGACAACATGCTTACCAAACCTTTGTTGATTAATAATTGAAAACAAAGTAAAAAACCCGAAAAAGCAAACTAAATATAATAACTATTGATTCAAAATATTAAATATTGCATTTCATAAGTTGATTGTTACGAACTATATAAGTTAAAAATACTACATAATAAAATATTAAAAACTGGATTCAAAAACAGGTTCAATCTAATAAAAATCTTAATCATTTTATGTGTGGAAGTTTTCAATTTCTTTATGAACAGAGGTAAGCTTTAACATCTAGTAATCATTTCTAACTACTAAGCATTTCACACGTAAAAAAAAAATCACAAGCATTTAAAACAAAACTGCGAAACAACAAACTAAGCAAACATCAGAGTATCTAATAACTCTTGAAATGTAAGCTTCAACTCAGTACCAACAAAGAAAATTAAAATAAAATAAAATAAAATAACAAGAAAAAAAATCCAAAGAAGAAAGAATCATCGCAATACCACGTGATTTCTCCAAGAAATTCAGAGATTCAGATAAATGTTTCCACTATGCCATTGAGCTTAAGATGCGAAATCACCACAATGCGAGATCCGAACAATCGAAGAATAAACGTCGAATTGTTCGGATAAAACGAGGAAGAATAGAAGAAAACAGGATGAGAGACTCGTCCGAGTTGACTCAGAATATCTTATCTAAACAACGGTAACGAAACCCTCTCTCTCTCTCTAACTTTTTCTCTTTCTTTCTCTCTCTTGTGTGTTCTTCTCCGTTTTCTTTCCTCGGATATCAGAATATTAGAACGTAGTTTAACTCAACCAAACAAGTTAAGCGTGGTTAGTATTTTAACCACGGTTAAAAACTTGACCGCTCTCTGTCTCTCGCTATCTGTCTATTCTTGAATGAGTTTTGGAAGGGTCTAGAATATGGTTTTGGGACCGTGGGATGTAGGAGGAAAGAGGAGACATTAGCCGTTGGATTAGTAGCACGTGGAGATGAGGGATTGGAAGGTCACGTGACAAGGTGAGGTGACCGTCAAAGGGAAAGTGTCACCGAATGAATGGGGACACATTTGTCACGATTTTCTGGACCAATCTAACCGTAGATCTACACTCTCTACAAGTGAGCAGCACAAACCTTGTCCTCTTGGAAATACCCAAATGGCCCTCTTGACCACTTTGTCGTTTTCTGCTCCCTAGATAAGGAATACTAATAGATTCATAAAATATAACTACAATTTGAAATTAGAAAGTTATGTATCTAAATTTATATTAATACCAAGTACATTAATTTCTAGTATGACTAAATATTTTTTTTAGTTAATATTTTAATAAATATAAGTTAAAATTAATTAAAGATAATTAATGTAATAAACTAACTTTTGACTAAATACATTAATTTTTGTTTACTAATTTTTACTCACATTTAAAATTGAATGAAATATTTCATTTTCAAAGTAGTACTATCTACATCTTAATGAATTTAGTGTACCGATTATGTATATGTTCATAAAATATTCTTCATACATCAATCGCATTATATTCAATTTAACTTTTCATTTTTCAAAATAAATTAGTATTTTCTTAAGTCGCAAATATAAAGAAAGTTAATATGTGAGTTTTTTTCAATAACCAATTTTTAAAAAAGATTTATTAATATATTTTCTTTTCAAAATTATATACAAATTTACCATCTTTTTTGTTATAGTGGGACGTCGTTATTTGTAAATGCGACTTTACAAAAAACTCCAGTCTGCAATACCGATTTGGTGTTGAATAGATTTTGACATAGTAGAAAATTCAACTTTTTAAAAATTAAAAAATAATAATAATAGCTATAAACTCATTAAAATTCATTCATAAAAACACAAATTTTACAAAAATAAGGATAAAATTAATATTGAAGGTGGCTTCGAGTACCACATTGTAGATGTTTTCTTACACGTACGAGATTTTGACGATATCTTGGTACATTACGAGTTTCTTGTTCTTCTTTTTCATCATTTTCGTCTTCTTGTTCTTGAGGATGTCGAGGGGAAAGTGTTGCAGAAAAACTATTCTCACCTTGAGTCTAATTGGATATTTGATTTAACGGAGTATATGTATTCCCAAAGTTTGGAATCTGGAAGCTTTGTTAATACACATTATTAAATAATTGGGTAGCTAACTCAGATGCATTATAATAAGTATTTAACGTGTTATACAATAATTCATTTTTCGTTTGATGCAAAGTATATTCAAGGATTGTCTTTTTGTTGTAGTTGTTGATTGTCAAAATTAAATTGTTCCTCGACGTGAACCCATAAGATTGATGTGATGTATGAGAATTAGTATGAGGAGACGGTTGAGTGTTAGACGGTGTTGGTATATAATATTGATTTTGTTGTATTGTGTTGTGTATTGGTTCTTGAAAAAATGTTGGGTAGATTGTGTTGGAGGTTGGGGTGGAATTACACGAAGATCAACCAATAGGTTTTCTACAAAAACAAATCGTTTGGATTTTTCGCAAAACCAAATCATGTATTCATAACTTGGTTTAAATTCAATATTTAGAGGTTGGTATGAAAAATATGATTCTCTCGTTCATTTCACTATTTGTTCTCATTTTCGTAGAATAATGTCCAACTATAGTCAACTTGTATATGCAAATCTACCTTATGATATTTTTTTCTTTTCCTTGGTGGATGTGGTATTCCTTATGGTAATATAAATTATAGTTTCACTCTATTTGTCTTATGCATTTCTATTATGTAGAAAGAAATCAAACACGTAGATGCATTTCATAGCCAATTGTCTTATGGATTATCGTATGTTAGACGTAGGTAGGATCTCCAAAGAAATTGATATATAAAAGTTTTGTTAGTAATGTATGCATTAGAAGAAACAAAATAATATAAATAAATTAATGTTTTAATATATTATATCGTTAACAGTCATGCGATCAATTTTTGATTGATATCTAATAGTATGATAATGAGGTGTATCGTCAAATTTCATACCCTTTCCATTATATCTACGAAAATAAATTTGAACGTTAGTGAATTAATTAATAGTTTTCTAAATTCAATATTTACCTTTGTGCAAACAAAAAATGAGACCTAAGATTACTTATTGGTGCAATAAATAGCATAAGGTATCATGTCCAAGTTTGAAGTTGATGTCTACATCCATCGGTCGACATAATATTGGGTTCAGATGCATGACACAATTCTCTATCAAGTGTTGTCAAACATGAAGAACCCTAATCATATTATTTTGTCTCTCGCAAATCTCTAAACAAGTGCAACATCTTCCAATGTTATGGTACATTCATCCATTGGAAGATGAAACGTGTGAGAATGGTACAACTACACAATCACCTATAGAAAGACATAGATGACAAAGAACAAAGCTATCAAAATCATTTATGGAAATTGGGAGAAGTCTTACAATGACTTTCTAAGGTGGTTGTTGGCCATGCAAAAATTTCTTCCATGAACTATTGTGGAAATGGAATTATCACCTACATTTTCTGATAATAATATGTTATGGGGTTCAAAAGTTTTCAAACAACTATTATGAGTTTTCCCTCCATGCATCTCTGGGTTCAAATTTTGTAAACCACTTGTCTCAGTTGATGGAACTTGGTTGTACGACAAGTACAAGGGCATCCTGTTGCTAGTCATTGCATAGAATGAGAACAAAAATACAATTTTCATTGCTTATGCACTTTAAAAGGTGAAACAAGGGGTGTTTGAAACTTTTTTTTAAAAAAAAATATGAGAAGGTACGTCAACATTTGTTTGACTTTAGATAGACAGAAATCTATTAAAAATGCTTATAATAATCCAAATAATGGTTGACATAATCCTCCGACAACATAAGTGTATTACATCTGACACGTTGCACAAAATTTCATGAGAGAGAGTTCAAGGACAATGAACTTCCCAACAAAAAAATACGTGGGTAATGATCTATTCCTTCTTAGTATACTTTCCACTTATCACTTTATAATACTTGACAATTTTTACCTTATTTATAACAAGATATGCATTAAGGGAGTCATCATTCAAGTATTACTACAATGAAATCAGGATGACAAATCCACACGATTTAAGATGGGTCGATAATATCCCCAGAACAATGGACTATGGTGTATTTTCAAGGTCGACGATGGGAACACATAACAATAAACATTGTCAATTAAATAAATGCATTATTTAAGAGTACACACAATCTCCCAATCACTACTTTTGTTCAATCAATTTATTATCGATAAGGAGTTTTATATGCATAAAGGAAACAATAATAGCATACATCATTAATTTATGATCGAGTATACATAGAAGCAAAACAACATCAAAAACAATAACAAGATCAATCTCCAGATTGATGGCATATGAACAAGTACAACTAAGACAACAAAGATAAAAGGACATTGATGTTGCACATTTGCAGAAAGCTCAGCTTGCGTACAAAGTAGAAATAATGACACCAAACAATTGTTAAATAATCTCAATCACAGTATTCACTAAAGCACAAATGAAGAACATTATGGTTACAAATTAGAAAAGTTCTAGATAAAATAGAACACGTGTCTATTAAAACATCACTTTGAACAACTGGATTAGCAACGACTATATGATTATCATCAACTTCATCACACCTATAAGAAGAACCTCAAGATGAATACAACAACAAGAGTTTCTAGTGAAATCAATTAATCAGTTAAACAATCATACTTTAAAAAACAAAGCTCTTCAATCAAGCAAAAGCTTCAGTTCTCTTTCACAAGATTCAATGATCTTTTTACTGAATTTTTCTACCGAAAATCAATCTCAAACAAGTGTTGAGTAGATTCGGATCCATCAAATTTCTTTCATAATTTCATTTGAAACTCAAAATTGTATTCTTATAGATAGTTTGAATGGATTGTAATAATCTTTTTTTTATTTATTAAAAGGTAACGTCTAAAAATCCTTTCTGGACTGAAAGGTAATTGTAAGAAATCCTTTCAAGGTTGAAAGGTGAAAATTGTAACTGATCAAAAGTGATCATGAAAGTTTGTGTGAAAGCAATACCCTTTTTCTGTAAAGTACATAAGTGGAAAGCTCATAAATTGTGAGGATTCGACATAGCCCATCTTGGGTGAATCAGGATACATCATTGTGTGATTATGTTATCTACATCCTTAATTATTTTTCACTCATAATCATTGATGATGTAGAAATAATCCTTTTCATTTATTTTCACTAACCAATAATGTTCTGCATTTTTGTTTTGTAACCAAGATTAATCTTGAGTTAGTTTAAATTTAAAAGCTGAAATTAAATTTTTAAAAGGGAATCGCAATTCAAACTCATTCCATGTGATTGACATTGTAACTTCAGGTAAGTCGAACATGCACCAAGTCATGTGATTTGACCGAAATTGTTATTATTTCTTGATGCATGAAACAGTAAACCCAAGAAAGGTGCAACCAATTGGTCCTTTTGAAGTGAATCTTCAACGAAAATGGTGTGGTTGTGGAAAGTTTTAGGCTATACACGGATCTTGTTCACATGTCATAGTTGCATGTTCTTACGTTCGTCAAAATTATTTAGTGCATTTGTCTGACATGTACTAGGTTGTTAATGTATTCAACATTTAGAAAAAGTGTTTTCAACTATATCCAATGAAGGATATTGGACCCATATGAAAGTGAAACAGTGTATCACAATCCTAAAATGTAGAGAATTAAAAAAGGTCGTCCAAATAGTGTTGAGACAAAATCTCTCTCAAATGGTTTTAATAATAACAAAATTGTTTAAAAGATTATGATTGTGGTTAATGACTAATATGCGCTTTTGAGTGAATTCATATTAGAAAACAGGTTACTCATCATTAAGATAAAGAGGAGAAAAATATGACTAAATCCATCAAGTCTTCAAAATTGGAGGATATACAGACAAGAGGATGAACTCTTAAAAGGATGAACTTTCAAAGATGCAAATTATTCAACATTACTGAAACAATGATTTCTTGTCACAAAGAGAAGATAAATCAATGTCAAAGAATGAAAGAGAAAACAATTTAAATGAAGACGTCAAAGGCCAGATTTTATATGACGAAGGATGGACTGTAAGAGGATAGACCTCTAGTTCACTTCATCCTCACATATTGAAAATGACCCAACACATCAACGTACAAAAAGGTTGTAGCTAACAAGACAAAAATATAGTCTTACATGTCTTGAAGAATGAAAAAGGAAAAGGACAGCTCATGTCCAAGTTTCTAGGAGGATTGAACCTCTTAAACGAGGATGGATTGAATCAGTCCAAAGGACAGCTGGATGACATTTTTGTAATTAAGATTAATGACCTTGGACTTTTGATTAAGTTCCCAACGGTCTTAAAGTGTTTTGACACATGGATAGAGCATCACACAATCTCTATAAAAGGAAGGGAGCTAGTCATCGTCAAACACACAACAACACTTCATAAAAAGAGCAATTCTAAAAGCTATCAAGAACATTTTCATCATCTCTTTATACTTTCTATAATCTTACACTATATCTTTGAAATATTCTTTTAGAAAGTGTTAAGAAAAGAGAAACATCATAATATCATATCATTTCGTAATTTCCAAGTGAGTTACACTTGGGAATAGTTGAAACTTGTAAGAAACAAAGTTGTAAGCTTGGTGAAGCTAAAGAATACACGAAGTGTAACTAACCTTTGTGAGAGGTTAATCCGTTTGATCTATAGTAAAAAACTCACAAGTGTGTGAGGACTGGACGTAGAATTCATTGGGCGAACCAGTATAAAGTTGTGTGTGTCATCTTCTATACTCACTCTCTTTTATTTATTCAGCTCACATTTAAAGTCTTAAATTTACATCATCTGATTATCGTCCTCTTAGAGAGGATATAAATCTTAAACACTTGAGAAAATTTTAAAACAACAATATTCCTATTCAATCCCTCCTTTTTAGTGATATTTTAGCTACAACAAATAGTACTCATATTAGAACTGAAATGGACGTTAGAGAAAAAGGTTCAAGAAAATGCAGACTATGTCGGTTAACTGGTCATACTTAAAAATATTATCCAAATGTTACAGACAACTCTAGTAAATCTATGTAATTTCTGTAAAATTTGCGTTACTGTTTTTTATGAATGAATTTTAATGAATTATAGGTTTAAATATGTTTTTGGTCCTTGCAACTATAATTTTTTTACTTTATTTATTTATTTTGGTCGTCGTAAGTTTTTTTGTTTGATTAACATCCTTAGAAATAAATTCATTTTAAAAAGGTCATTGTCTAACTTCTGTTAAAAAAAAACTAACACCGTTAAGGTAACATGAAAATATTTTAAATTAATCTTTTCAATAAAAAAATAAAGGTTCAAATATGTCTTTGGTCGTTGCAATTATAATTTGGTTTTTGTAAACTTTTTTGCTGAGTTCATATCCCTACAAATACATATTCATTTTAAAATAATTCATCGGTTTAACTTCTGTTAAAAATATTGAAAGTTGGCAAACTCTGTTAGGTGACATAAAAATTAATTATATAATTAATATTATTAACCTGAAAATAATTAAATAATTAACATTTTTAACTTGAATATGAACTAAACAATTATCAATAAATGATTTAAAATGTAACATTTTTTAACCTAAAAATAACCCCAAAATTTTTAGTCTCCCTCTTCCCTAAAACAAACCTAATATCATGAATGCGTCTTCTGCGACCAAAGTCGTCTTCTTCATAATTCTTCGATGGCGACGTTGTTGTCTCTAATAAGCAATAGTCAAGAACTCATCATTGATCGAAGGTGGCACCTTTGACTCGTTTTTTATCGCGGTGACCACGATTTCTTTTGCGGAGAAAATAAACGGCGAACACAAAAATGTTTTGTTGGTAAACATCGTGTCTATTGGATTTGAAAGCGGGAGAGAATATATAGCTCAAGATGTAAAAAAACCTCAAGATGTATTTGAGTCAAATACATTTTAATTTTTGTTAATATTTATGGTCAAAGAGAGTAGTATTTTTTTTAAAGTAAGATAAATTAGTATTATTTAATAAAGAATATATTTAAAATAATAATAAATACACCTAATAGTTTAAAATTATACTTATATTTAGATATACATTTTTTTTCAAATGGTGCTTATAATTATAGACAAATATTGTATATATTTTTTATTTGATACTACTCAAATCTCAAATATAAACAAAAATAAATAAATAAAATAAAATAGAAAGAACATCAACTTTCTTTGACTATCATTTTTATAAATTTAGTTTTTTGAAAACTGTGTAATTGCAATTATTTGATTAGAGATCATCTTAAAAATATTAAAGACTATAACTTGTATCTTTTTTTATCATGTGTGACTGGAACTTACAATAATACACTTATCAAGTAACATAATGTTTAGTCAGGACTAGTGTTCACATGAGGGTGGATATGAGAAACGTTAAATACAGTCAATGTCCAATTTAGAATAATTATATTTTCAAGAACTAAGTTAATAGCTTCTCATTAAGGCAATGGCAATTTTGGTGGTTTAATCAATGTTAATACTTGATTGAAAACAAACAAGGATAGAGTGAGTTTGATAAGATTGAGGAGGTCTTGTAACACCACAAGTTTTCTTATATTTATTTCTAGGTTATATATACTTAGAAATCGTTTAGGGGTTGTTTCGCATAGCTAATTGATTAGAAATGTTGTGTTAATTAAATACTTCTTATCACAAAATATAAAAAAGGTCTCAATTCTTAAATGTAAAAAATATAGGCATGTGCATTCATGGTTCACAAAAAAGTAATATGCATTATTCACGATTAACAAATAACTTGTTGTCGAAAATATTTCAGTTAACTCTTTTTATATGTCCAATAGCAAAATAAAAATATCACTTTATCAAATAATCAAAGTAATAAAAATCAAAACTACTAGTCTACTACTAATTTACATGCAAGACATTAATATTACCTCAAGTTATTGAAACTTCTTGCTAATGTGTTGGAAATAAAATAAAAGAGAGCCAGATAAATATCAAGGAAATTGAAACTTTAATATTATTTTTTCTCAAGTGTCTTTACAAAATAAGATAAGTCCTACTTATTGGACAAACCTAAGAGCATCTCTGGTGAACTCAATATAAATTCATTAAATGGGTCTACTGTGGCACATTATCTTGAAGCAATTCATTCCTTTTTTATTCCAACAGTGAACTCAACATGATCCATTTAAATAGATTCTACTATACCACATCACTCTAAATCAACTCATTTCTTTTTTCCTATTTAACTTTTAAAAAACCATATTATATCCCATAACTTTAATTTATACATTAATATTTTATTTATATTTAATTTTACTATAACTTAAAATATTAATTTAAATATTCCAATTAATATTATTATACATTATTTTAATTTAAAATAAAAAAATTAATTTAAAATAAAAAATTAATTTAAAAAGTTAACAGCTATATATTATTTTTATTGTACATTATTTTTATTATTATTAATAAATTAAAAAAAGTTAACAACTATAAATTAATAAAAAAAAGATAAATTTATTATTATTAATAAATTAATAAAAGATAACAATTATAATTATATTATTATTAAATTATGTAAGTAGATAAAAAAAAAAACAAAAAAAAGTAACTGCTATGAAGCATTGGAGATGCTCTAAGTAAGTGAAAGAACAACGCTAAATACTACCAACTATTTCATTCACTAATGAGTTATGAAAATGAGAGTTATGGGAATATAGAAATACCAATAAATGGAACACATAATATTCATAGCAATGATATAATTTGACAATATATTATATCTCAACAAGAAGACTCTTCGATAATATTGCACAATCCGACCACGAGACAGCCATCTACAACCCCATCGTGAAGCAGATGATAAAATCTCTGATAAATTTACTAAAAAAGTTAACAGAGGTTCTAACAAGGTCTGTTCACGAACTAGATTTGGGAAGGATTTTCCCCGACACTTTCATTCTATGTAACTCATGAAATCCCCAGCAG
>NC_021166.2:22422752-22452199 GCF_000331145.2 Cicer arietinum
AAATCTGTGTAGTAGTTTTCTCAGGAGTCAAGAGCACTTTCATTCAGTCTCTCCTTCCACGATTGATAAGCATATCTAAATAAATTTTAAGAATGATACAACTGTGTGAGTACAATAAACCTATGAACATGTAAATTCTTTTTTTTGGACATCACTTCGCATGGAAACAAGAAGTGTGTAGAAAACTGTGGCAAAGAAAATGGTAATATGGGTCTGGTGAAACTTTAGATACATTCACGTGTGCAGCAGTAGAAACTGTTGCAAATAGCAGGGTTCTACGAGTTTAGTACAACATGTTTGACTACGTTGAAAGACAGAGCCACTTACATCATTTTTGTTATTTCAATTAACTCTTCCATGTTGCAAAACAAAGTTATCATGTCCATTCATAAGATACAGTGCCATGCAAAGTTCTCTTCCCTTGAGAATCCGAACAATTTCTTCAGCCAATTTCTTAACCGAGAGAGCAAATAATTATTTTTCTAGTTCACCCAGGAGCACTAAAAATTCACTTCTTATTAAAGAAAGAAAAAATTTGTTTGACCATGAAAAAAGTTAGTATTATATAAGACAAAATACATTATACAATCCTTTAGTCTTTTAAGTTATGTTTGTCCCAAATATGTCCTAAAAGTCATAATTTACATACATTCTTACCCTTTTAACAGATTTAATTACAAAAATACACAATATCTGCTACACTTATCTTTACGCAGACGTCCAAATAAGCATTTCATTGAGAAATAAAACTCAATTAAAATAAATTAGGGTTCTAAAACATTTTCTTCTATTTTATTCCTGAGTTTCTGGGTATATTGCTTCTCTTTTTATTTCTTTTCTTACGGTCCCTTCCAATTGAATTGGGTTTTTTCCACACTTGACAAATCTTTAAAAATTTACACTTTGATATGAACCCTACCCATCTTATTTTCTATCAAGTTTTTAAAACTATTATGATTATGACAAAAAAACCAAAAGGACTGATCTGATACAATTAAACAACTTAGAGGACCGCCAGTTGTATTCTGCCTATTATATAATTTGATGAGCCATGCATATTGACTGCTTATGTAAGATGTTGTTCAAGTAGAAACTGCCTCCCATTTGAAGCTGAAGCTGGTGAAACTAAAACCTTGTATTCAATACCACCCAATAAGTGGGATTGCCTAACACCACATAGAAATATTTCATATTAGATCAACACATTTGGTGGCATTGAATAAAAGTCTAGTTACACCTTCACCTTGATATGGGAGGCAATTCCTGCAATGACAGGGACATTAATTTCATAGCAAATTTGTTTTCGCTGCAAAACAATACCTAGGAAGCATGTTACATGACCCATTTTTTAATCCTGGCTTAATAAGACTTGAAGGCCTCGATGCTCAAAAGGGACATTCTACTATGAAAGGGTCATGATAAATCAAAAGAAAGTCGCGCTGTAAGTAATATCAGGACTTCATTCCAAATTTGCACATTAAAAACAAAAAAAAAAAACAAAACGAGCAAAAGAATTAAAAAAAAAAAAAAACAATGCACCAATAACTGCAATCTCACAATCATTGCCCATTAAATATATGCATAGAGCATAGGCATATGATTGTTGAAAAATAATGTTAGAATTTGCACTGGAAAATGATTTTTGTCGGACACTCTTGCTAATGCTAATACTTCCATCATTAAATATGACATGGTGTTTAACAAACAAAAGTCCAACAAAATAGAAGAGGGAAAGTGGAAACCAAGTCCCAAAAACATTTTGAGTTAGGGTTGAATAAAGTAGGCTCAGATTCGCCTTTTTTCAGACAGATGAGAGAAGAGGATTGCAAAGGCTGCGTCATCAGCAACTGTGCAAAGGACCACAGGGTAATTTCGCACAGACAGAGTCACCTTGCCAGGAAACAACTCTTCACTCAATTTCTGATTAAATTGCTAAAAACATCATCACTGCCTTGTTATCCAAGAAGAAGAAGAAATGGAAGAACAAACAGAACCAGAATGGGAAGCAGAAGATCACGATCAATGAATAATTGAGACAGAGAAAGAGAGTATGTGTGTGTGTGGAGAGCTGTTTGCAAAATTTCACTTAGAAGAATCGAAGAATCATCGGCTTAGATGGAAACTCAGAGGGGAAACAGCTCTTAACACAACCTTAACTCTGAGTGTGGAGCCTCATACTTAAACTAGCGACCAGTGAGTGAAAACCCTAATTGCAGGGTTTCAGAGGAAGGCTCAGATTCACCTTTTCTCAAACAATAGGCAGAAGAGAAGAGCCTGGCCATGGCTGCATCATCAGTATCTGTAGAATAAACCACAACAATGGTATTTTCAAAGAGATACTGAAACACCTTGCCAGAAGTAAGGCTCTTCAACCTCTTGTCTGATCTAAAGCTGAAAACAACATCACAGCTTCCTTGTGTCCTCTATATCATATAAAATATCTTATCTTCTAAACGGAATAAATCATTTCCCAGATGAAATGTGCAAGACACTGGGAGGTTTAACAAGTGCTGAAACAGAATTTCATGACATTAACCTATTATATTAACAAACTTAGCGTGTTAAAAATATCTTAGCAGCATTTAGAACAGGAGTCACTTACTTAAACTCATCGTCTCACTATGAAAGAGACAGTAATGCTCGACTTCAACCATCCACTGCTTCTTCTTCAATGTTCCCCTCTTGCTTAGGCGGAAATACATGTGGCATTTGCTAGATATAGAGTGAAATGAAGCATTTTGGGCTTTTTTTAGTATCAGGGCTTGGATGACTTCTGAGTGAAAATCTTAAGCCCATGCAGCCACTTGGTACGAAATTACAAATGACTCAAAAAGGATCAGAATCTAGTGGATTGGACAATGGCTCCTTCTAAACTAATTGATTTCATGCAGATAAGCCAGTTTTAATTTTGGTAAACAGTTGCAAAAGTTGTTCACAAACTACATTTGGGAAGGCTTCCTGAGGCAGGCGTCCGTTCTTTTCTCTGCTTAGTATAAATCCCAAACACCAAATTAATGCCCAAGACTAGCAATGTTGAAGTTTCATCAAGAGTTAAGTGCCCTTTTTGTCAGATGTTTAGTGCCGTGGACAAGCATATCTGCATGACTAAATAAATATCAAGAATAAAACAATATCATATGAAACCAAGTAGTGTGCGGAAATCTGTCACATAGAAAAAGATAATTTGGGTCTAGACCCTAGTGTATCTCAGATACAATCATGTGCGCAAGCAGTAGGAATGGTGTGCATACAGAGCTTTGCAGTTAGAAGGATTTCGTAATTGTAGTATAGTTCAATTTGTTTTACCAAGTTGGACAAAGCTGCAGACATTATTTTTTATATTTCGATGATTTCTTCCCTGTTGCAACCTTTATAGCAAACTGAGAAAAGTATGCCCATTCATATATAAGATGAAGTGTTCAGCAACGTACTATTGCCTTTGGAACCCTAACAAATTTCTTGGCAGATTTCTCAACCGAGAGAGCAAATAAATAATTGAGTTTGTAGTTTACCTAGCACTTAAGTTACTGAACTTTATCATGGATCCTATCGTGTGCTAACCTTGCTTTGGCTTTATGAAGAGTACTAATTCATGTGTTTTTCTATTGATGAGCCATGCACATTAATACCGTGTTAAATATGGTTCAAATATTGGAGAAACTGCCTCCCATTTGAAGCTAAAAGTGGAACTAGAACCTTTTAATCAATGCCACATATCAGTGGGGTTGCCTGACACTTAACAGAAATATTGCATATTAGACCAACTCATAGGTGGCATTGATTAGAAGGATATATAGTCCAACCTTCAGCTTTATATGGGAGGCAGTTCCTCCAATATGTGAACATTTCTTAAAGATATAATGAAACAATCCACTCAAGTATATCATTAAATTGGCTTCCATGAAATGTACAGAATCTTCAATGAGCCAATTTCTCTTCTGCTACAAAACCAAATAGCTAGGTAGCATAATCCATGAGTAATATACTAATTTTTGGATTCTTTCTTAAAAGAAAAATGCTATTAACACACTAACATTTTTCAATTCAATCCTTATTGGTTGAAAATTAATTGGGACCCACCAAATTTATGTGGGCCCCACATAATTTAGTGGGTTCCATATAAATTGTAACCGATAGGAAGGAGTGTGTGATCTTAGCACTTAAAATTATGGTAAAGAAAAATTGTGAAGGTCTTAATTCTCAAGGGGCAGTCGTCTTCAATGATCGGGACACATGGAAAAACAAAATGAAGTCGCATGTTAAGTAACATCTTAGCATTTCAATCCGAATTTGCACATTGTGCAAAACACATAAAAAAATAAACAAGCAAGGGAACTGAAGAAAAACGCTACTATATGTGCAATCATATATCACTGTCAATAAAATATATGCATAGCAGAAAGCATAGGCTTTATTGTTGAATGAATGAAGGAGTGATATGTGCCAATTATTCTAGTCAGTTTCAATTTAAAACCAGTCAACAAAAAATATTTTATCAAAATTGCACTAAAATGATTTTTGTGAGAAATTCTTCTTGTTATGCTTCCATTATTAAATTTGATTTGTTGGGGAAAAAACAAAAGTTCAACTAAATCAAAAAAAGAAGGGAGCCAAACACAGTATATGTTAGGGTTGAACAAAACGAGGCTCAGATTCGCCTTTTCTCAGACAAAAGTGAGAGGAAATTTGCAAAGGCTGCGTAAACAGCATCTGTACAAAGAACCAAAAGGATAATTTCACACAGATACAGAGTCACCATGCCTAGAAACAGCTTCTCACCCGATGTCTGATTCAATTGCTGAAAACATCATCACTGCCTTGTTATCTAAGAGGAGAGGAAGAAGAAGAATCTCATAGTTGAGAAGGAGGGAGTATGTATATATATATATATGTATGTGAGAAGAGCTGTTTGCAAATTTCACTAAGAAGGATCATCGGCTTACACAGAAACTCAGAGTGGCAACAGTTCTCAAGACAACCTTATACCATGAGTGTGGAGCCTCATACTTAAACTAACGACCAATGAGTGTATAAACCCCGGTGGCAGGGTTTCAGAGGAAGGCTCAGATTCACCTTTTCTCAAACAAGAAGCAGAAGAGAAGAGCCTCACCGTGGCTGCGTAACCAGTATCTGTAAAATAGACCGCAATGGTATTTCAAACAGATAGTGAAACACCTTGCCAGTGATAAGACTCTTCAACCTGTTGTCTGATTTAAAAGTTGAAAACAACATCACTGCCTCCTCGTGTCCTCTATCAAGAAGTGTAGTTCAAACCAATCGTCTCTCAGAAGAAATGTGTCAAAGAGAGGCTTAACAAGTGCAAAAAGAGAGAATTTGATATAGATAACCTAATATATAAAACACATGATGTGTGTTAAAGTACCTTAGAAGATATTAGAACAGGAGCAGCATGCTTCTCATGAAACCATTTTAACATCGAAACCTTTCCTACTCATCTGCATTTAACAAAAAATAAAAAAATGCACTTAGGCAAACAAAACAACACAAAATGAAAAGAAATGAAAGGTAAAAATACGAACCGTTTGAAATAGGAGAGTACCAAACCCTCTAGTTCTCTATTTAAAGATAATAATAAAACGGATTGATGTCCAAAGCTCACAGTATTATAAATTCCTCAGAATTAAGCGACTGATTCTTTTCAGTCTTTCTCTTTCCACCATGGACAAGGATATCTAAATAAATTTCAAGAATGAAACAATAGCAGAGTACAATAAACTTTATTCACTGAATTGTGTTTGGACATCACTTCACATGAAACCAAGTAGTGCAGATATCTGTCACAAAGAAAATATGCGATTGTCCCATAGTGCTATGCTTCCAACATTTTATTTGAATATGTGTGAAACAAACAAAAATTCAACAAAACAGGAGGCTCAGATTTGCCTTTTCTCAGACACAAGAGAAGAGGGTTGCAAAGGCTGCATCAACATTATCTGTGCAAGGGTAATTTCACACAGACCCAGAGTCACCTCGCCAGGAAACAACCCTTCACCCAATGTCTTATTCAATTGCTGAAAACATCATCACTGCCTTGTTATGTAAGAGGAAGAAGAAGAAGAAGAAGTTCATAATTCATATTTCATATATGGAACAGAAAGAGGGAGTATAGTACGTGTGTGTGTGTGTATGCATGGAGAGCTGTTTGCAAATTTCACTGAGAATGATCATCGGCTTGCACATCAACTCAGAGGCGCAACAGCTCTAAAGACAACCGCATCTCTTTGAGGATGAAGCCTCATACTTAAACTAATAACTAATGATTGTAAACCCTAATTCAAGGGTTTCAAATGAAGGCTCAGATTCACCTTTTTCTCAAACAAGAGGAAGAAGAGAAGAGCCTCACTATGGCTGCGTTATCAGTATCTGTAGAATGAACCACAATGGTATTTTCAAACAGATATTTTAACACCTTGCCAGTACTTAGTCTCTTCAACCTATTATCTGATTGAAAAGCTGAAAACACATCATAGCCTCCTTGTATCCTCTACAAAACTTAGTACAATTAGAATGTAACCTCGAAGAAATGTGCAAGCCTTATAAGAGGTTTAACAAGTGCTAAAACAGATCATTCGATAGAGATAACCTAATATATAATACACATTAAACATGTCAAAAATACCTTAGAAGTACCAGTAGAGGTGTTGCATGCTTCTCCTGAAACCATTATCAAAATCCTCCGATTCATCTACATTTATAAACAATGAAAAATGCACTTAGACAAACAAAACACCGCAAAATGAAAAGTAAGAGAAGAAATAAATTACTAACCATTTGAGATAGGAGAACCAAACCCTCTAGTTCTCTATTTTAGCACACATTCCTTCTCAGTCTTTCTTTTCACCATGGACAAGAATATCTAAATAAATTTCAAGAATGAAACAATAAACTACACAACTTCAAATAAAAACAAGTACTGTGTAGAAAACTGTTGCACAGTAAATGATGATGTGGGTTTAGTAAAACAGATACTATCACGTGTGCAGCATTAGGAATGATGTACATACAAAGATTTGCAAGTAGAAGGGTTCTTTAGGTATGGTACATTATGTTTTACTAGGTTGAAATACTTCGCAATTTCAATTATATCTTCCTGTTGCAATCATAATATGATTATAGCAGTAGTGCTGTCAATGGCGGAGAGCCAAAATTCCGCGATAAACATATGGCATAACGGCATATGACAGAACCATGGCAGGCAATTAAAAAAGTTAATATTTATATATCTGTACACCCACAAAAACAGCAGAAATAAATAAAAAGTCAATAGATTATCAATATATGTCAAGAACCATAAACAAAAGTAATATGTGTCAATCTTGTCATTGACAATCTAAATTCACCCGTAATGATAAATAAATTTATGGTTTGCAAGGAAAAAATAGTTGTGTGAAATGCTTCTTTGATATTCTAATGCTTCCATCATTAAATTTGACTTGGTGGAAAACAAACAAAAATTAAACTAAACTGAAAAAAGGGGGACAAAACCATGAAAAGAGGGACCCCAGACAAAATTTGAGATAGGATTGAACAAAAAAAGGCTCAGATTCGCCTTTTCTCAGACAAAAGAGATAAGAGGTTCCCAAAGGCTGCGTCAACAACATTTGTGCAAAGCACCACAAGTGTAACTTCACACAGACACAGAATCACCTCGCCATGAAAAACATCTTCACCCAATGTCTGATTCAATTGCTGAAAACATCATCACTGCCTTGGTATCCAAGAAGAAGAAGAAAAAGAAAAATAAAGCATATTCCTTGTTTTATTCAGCTCGTTTTAAAATATCCAAATAAAGCCATGTTGTCAAAGAAGAAGAAGAAGAAGGGTAGAATTAAGGAACAAAGGAAGTAATAGTATGTGAGAGCTGTTTCCAAATTTCACAGCAACGAATCATCGGCTACCAGAACAACACAGAAGGGCAACAACTCTCAAAACAACCTTAACTCTCTGAGTGTGGAGCCTCATACTTAAACTAACAATTAATGAGTCAAAACCCTAATTTCAGAATTAGGGTTTCAAAGGAAGGCTCAGATTCACCTTTTTCTCAAACAAAAGGCAGAAGAAAAAAGCCTCAAACATGGCTGCATTATCAGTATCTGTAGAATAAACCACAACACAACAATTGTATTTTCAAACAGATACTGAAACACCTTGCCAATACTACTAAAGCTCTTCAACCTCTTGTATGATTTAAAAGATGAAAACAACATCACTGCCCCATTGTTGTGTTCTCTACCAAAAAAAAAACAATGTTTTTTTCTTTTAAATAAATAATATCAAATAAATAACGAACAAGACAGAGAGTTTTACTTTTAACCTAATATATGTATAAAAACATTAAGAAAATTGAAATTCAAATATCTTAAAATTTAACATTAAAGCCGTGAATTTATCTACAATTTTCTTCACTGGGAGAAAAATGCAATTAGGTAAAGAAAAAGAACAAAATGAAAAGTAACCGAAGATATGAAGTATTAACCATTTGCGATTTGAGATCGGAGAGAACCAAACTCTCTATGAAAGTGAGAGTAATGTTTGAGTTTAATCATGACAGCTTCCTCTTCAACGTTTCTCTCTCATAATTCAAGCGAAATGGTTTTGTAGATTTGCTTCCTTCCGGTGGGGAAATGTTAGGTTTATGGGAAAGTTTAGAGTGTTTCTTCTGAATTTATTGAAAATGGTTTAGAGTGTTTTTGTTTTTTTGTTAGGTAAGTTTAGAGTGTTTCTACATCCATGGATGAAAAAATAATATTTGTCTCTTTAAAATGGGAAATTGATCAAGTGAGTAAATATAATTATCTATGATTTGGTTTTGTATGTGGATAAAATTACAGCTATTTATTTGATATTTTCTCATCATCTTAGATATTATAGATTGTAGCACTTTATTTATATACATTGTTCTATTTTTTTTTTTTGGATAAATAGTTTTTTTTTTCTCCTTATGACATTTAAATTATTTTGACAAATTAACTCACTCGAGATACATATCTTATGTTATATAGTATCTTCTATTAATTATATATTGCATTATGGGAGTTGGTCCTTTTAAAACATCATTAAACACATTGGATTGGTTTAGCATGATAATGTCATTGTTTGAATCTATAAGAAAAAGTACATGTCAAATCTACAAAGTCATGTGATGTCGTTATTTAAGCATCATTGTGGATTTATCGTAATCACCTCAACAAAAATGGCATTTTCAGACAATCAAACAATTTTTATATTCACATTGCATACAATCAATATAACCTAACATGTCTAGAAATATAGTATTTTCACCAATTCAAAGATATTCATCTATATTATCACTGGAAGATCCATATGCCAGTATACGAATAACAACAATGGATTTCTACAATGGTCAAAGATCTATTTTATCAGTTGCATCGACCCTCATTTGAAATATTCATCATGATTTCCAAGGTATGATACAATTTGAAAAAACACATGTCTATGTATTCGTGACTGTTGTCGAAATTAAGCACATGTGTATACTAGATTTTCAAAGAAGTAGTTGTTGAACAATCAACAATGTCCTTCTTCACAATTTCGATATATCATTATTTTTCTTCGAATGGGTCTAGTATAATTGTTAGATTGTCATTGCCTCTCAAGCATTAACATCAACAGTTTATTATCGAATTTGTCCATAAAACCAGCTTATGTCAAATATGATAAGAGTTCTTCTGAATTGTTTGGATCCATTAGATGATTGAGTGAAAGAAAGTGAACAACTTGATTAAAAAAAAATGGAACGTGAGAAGATTGCTACATTTTATAGTTAGATGATTAAATGAATAACTACTAATTTGAATAACAACTAATTTGATTAATAGTTAGTTTGAACAACGACTAGTTTGATTTGAATAAAACTACAACATTTTAACTAAAATCCACATTATTCTTTAAGTTTATTACAATAAAATTTGTATACTATGAGTTGACTCTCATTCTCAAAGATGTGTTTTCATGATGACCTCCATTGTCTTGAACTCCAGCTTGTCCTACCTCAATTGTACCAATTTTTCTAAGGCTACTACTACTTCTTTATCTATTATGTATTGACATTATTGATAGAAGATGTTTCAATTGCATTTGTCTTGCGCTTTCTTTTTGTTGTCTTTTGTCTCATTGATGATTAATTGGTGATGTGGAGTTAAATTCATAATTTGTTGGTGTGCTAAAAGATGAACCAAAATGCAAGGGAACATCAACTAAATGTTCTTCAAAATACTTAAAGTACTTATCTTCACCATTTTACGTGTTCTAAGTTAATACCATATGAGCGAACTATTACAAGAGCTCCTTAGCAACACTTGTGGAAGACCGTGGAGGAGTAAGTTCATAAGAGGTACCATATGCAACATTTCCACGCAACAATTATTATTTTTTTTTTTATTAAAAAAAGTTTAGATAAGTTGAACTTTAAATACTCACGACTTTGTTAGTGTAAATCAATTCCTTACCAACTAAATCAACCTTCATTGACATTATTATTATTATTATTATTATTTTTTTTTTTAACAGCCAATTAGTATTTTGTACACAACTACATATTATGTTATGTTAAAGGTGAAGATCCAACCATAAACCTTCTCATCACTCTACTCCCTTAACTCTCTCAATCCAGGCACTAAGTTAACCTTATATCTTATATCCCCCGTACGGAACTATATATTACCTTTTCATACAGAACATAAAAGCTAGAAAGCATTCTGCAAAATCATCTTGATGCAAATGCATTTTCAGTTTCTTCATTCATCAAACTAATGCTGCTTTCTAGTATAATGAACTGGCAGCAGATTTATGGCATGGCAATGGAACAAACTATATTATATCTTTGACTCAAATATTGCCAAGGCAAATAAATTCATGTGAATCTGTCATACATTTATTATCATAATCAAGGGTACAATTCTCCAAATAAAATACCCAGGAACATAACATATATGCTAACTTTCTACACCGTCTGTGTCTATGAAGCACAGATATGCAAAAATGGTGACCGTATCGTACTCGATACGTACTAATACTATTTTAATAAAAATTATACATAAAATCTACATATAATTTTTATTCAAATGGTATTAGTATTTATGTATGTATCAATTCATCTCAAACCTCACTACTCAAGAGTTGTCACAGTGATCTAAGGTGAACTGAATTAAATTACTAGTATGATCTAAAAAAAATTCCAGCCTCCATCTGCCTGAAATATCCACATTCTGTGACAGTAGCATCCTCTAAAATCAATACTCAATAGAAGTTATTAGGTTTTCCGATTTTAATATTCTGCTCCGTGAGGAATCCTGTAATTGCATTTTTCTGCCAGCCCTTGAAACTCCTGAAACAAAGTTTAGGGTGAACATTAACTTGGGAGAAAAGTAAAAGCATCAAGGTCTATCTGTAATTTCATAGCCATGATTTCCTTGGCTCAGCTAAAATTACAAAACAGGTTGAAACATTTGTCCTACTAGACATCGTGCTTAGGACACTATTTGGATAAACAATTTAATTAAACTCTTATAACATGAATGGTTATCATATATGTGTTTATCTATAAGCTATTTCTATAATAAAAGATAAAATAAAGTTAAATTGTTTTCATACAAGTAACAAGATGTTTTCATAAGCTATCATGGATAGCTTATCAAAATAAGCTGAAAACAGCTTATGAACATGTCATAGTTTATTTCCATAAGCTCTCTCAAATAGTTTCATGAGTATATATCTCAATAGATAAGCTCAAAAAACAATCCAAACAGGTCGTAGATTTCATGTTCACACCCATGACATGGCTTCTTCCTTCTTTCATAGTAATAAAACATAAATAAGCTAAACAAACAACAGAAAACAAGTTACTCAACAGATAGCGGATATGGCCAACCAATTCACCAGAATCACCACAAAAAGTGTATAAGACTATTAATCTAGAAACCTGGCCTCTTCTACCCTTTTCTTTCACTATTAGTGAAGCACCACAAGAGAATGGCATATGGAAAGCTATAAGCAACTAGCAAAAATATCTGTATCAAATCTTATTTCAGACCAAACTAAATAATAATCAAACTTTGATGCCCTGCAGTTTATGAATTGTTTAACACTCAACAAACAAGTAGCATTTAAGTTAATGTTTTGCATGCAAACAGACAACTGATTTCAGAAGGAAAATACACATTAAGCTCACTTTTGGTCAAGATGTGCAAGAATTTCGCCACCAGGAAAAGCAGATTTAGTGGCCTCGTATGCAGCTTTTATAGACTGTTTCCAAGTTCCTCCAATCTCCACATTTGTTTCTCCTTTTGGATCTTCCATTGGCACTGAATATCCAGATAGTAGGTGACCAACCCAAACACCATCTTTCCTACATTGCAAAAGCAAACCAAGTATTTTCATATTTCTTTTAACTGAAACAAATATATACAACAACATATAATGCACTTATAAAGTTCAGAATTTCAGTTCTAATGTCACCCACTCTGGAAACAGAGAGTATGAGGTCGACTCAAATCTTCTAATGCGTTTATAAACTATTCTAATACTACATTTTCCTTACCAATTTTAATACTACTATAATAAAAATATGGATCTATATTAAATAATCAAAATCTTAGAAGGCAACCACATAGTTCATATATACCTTGAGAATGAATCACCGAGCAAAGTTAAAGAGGTTTTTAGAATTACTCAAAAGTTAAAGTGTTTGAGAACAGTTTCTAACCTCTCATTGCATAATCAGAAAGTTCAATTATAAATTCACAGCAATTGACTACTTACAATACTACATCCATATGCCGAGGCACATAATGTCCACCACCTATTCCGAGTAGGACTTTCTTCTTATCATTCTCCCTGTAAGAGTGTGAGAATTAGATTCAGGTTAGATAATTTTCACCAATTGTAGAAGGAAGCTCTAATCACATAAATGAAACATACCTAAATGTTTTCCCAAACTACTCGACATAATTTTGCAATATCAACATAAAAGCAATTTAAAAGTTTGTGGAAGGGAAAATAACAATGCTTTAAAAACCAGACCGATGATCGAACTGATGAGGCCACAGTGTCACAAATAAATAAATAAATAAATAAATAAGTAAAAACATTATTAAACAAGTAAATAAAAAATTCATAAAAAAAACCGATTGAACCAACCGCTGTTCAAACGTGGTCTATCAAGGCCATATGGCAAACACATATTGCATCTCTTAGAATAGATGGAGTGCAATGCCATCCATTAAGACAATTGAAAGATGTGAAGGCCTCGGTTTTCCTTTTTTTGAGAAGCATGTGAAGGCCAAGGCCTAGTATCGTGTCTATACCAAACACCAGACAAGCATGCCAACTAACATCGCTACTTTTCTTAGCATAGTCATTCTACCTGCTCCAGTTTCCCACATCAGTCCCTCCTCCAAGTCCAAGTCCAAGTCCTTCCCATACCAACTGTAAGAATCCAAACAATATCATTTTAGTATACAAAATAAAACATTATTAGCCAGATGCGCATGCAAAGCATTTAGCTTTAATAACAGAACGTATCCGCGCGGAGAAACTCTACATATTGATGCAAAGGTATAAAAGTATAAAAGTCCACACAACCTGAGCCATAACTTGAGCAGCATCTTGTCTCTTCCAATAGTCTTCAGTACTACCTATACCATAACAAAAGTCTAGTTGTTATACTAATTTTAAATTGTAGTTAACTGTTAACAGCTTCTTGTGTAACTGAAGAATAAAATATATCATCCACAAACTACTTCAAACTAAAGCAAAACATGAATATGAATTGAAAAGGAGATTAATCAACAAAATGAAGACTGAATTTATCTGAAAACTAAATAATGAATGATGCAGAGTTTTTAATCCGTTTTTATAGTACATATTTGAAGACAACAAATAGAGCATGCAATATGCTTATAATGCAGGATGTATCAAGCTCTGTTTAGATAAACAACTTATAGCATAGGAAATTATCATATAAGTTCTTATGTATAAGCTATTTCTTTTAACAAAAGATAAAATAAAGAAATTGTTTTCATATAAGCTATAAGTTGTTTTCAAAAGTTACCCTAAAGAGCTTATTGATATACGTTAAAAACAACTTATAGACATGTCAAAAGCAATTTTGATAAGCTCTTTGAATTTCCAAACAGTCTCACAAGTGCTTATGTCAATAGTTAAACTCAAATAGGTCAATCCAAAATGTCCCAAATCTATCCATCTAAAATACATCTAGGAGGAAGGAAAGAGCACTCACCAATCTCCAGAAACATGGTTGGCTTAATTGTCAATGGTCCGTGATGAGTGGCTTCCAAAGTAATCTAAATTGAGGAAACATATAAAAATTATTCAAGAAGTGGTTTTTCAAGATTCAAAACACATTCAATACAGAACACAACATTAAGCCATCTTCCTTCAAAGGGAAAGAATCCATGTATTTGCAGAAATGTTGAAAACATAAGGCATAAGTACTTAAGATATAACTAGAAAAACAAAAGGATAATTAGTTAAATGTGAAAAATTCACCACACAAGTAACAATCAAAAGGCAAGGAAATAAAACCAGCTAAAATTGCAACTAAAATTTAAAATATAAGAAAAGGCACCTCAAATTCAGGGACCAGATTATGAGCCTGAGCAATATTTTTCAAAAGTCGAATCCAAGGTCCAATCCTAGGATTTGGAAGTGCTGCCCATCCAGGTTTCCCACCTTGAGGCGGAACATCACCTTCACGCAAATGCGGAACTCCTGCAAACACACGAGGTTTTAAGAAAAGTGTTTGTAACATAAAGAGTTGTGATGTCTATTGTTTAGTTGAGGTACCATCAACTTCATTTAACACGATATAAATCTTATGACACACGCATTCCACCTATGACCCAACCAATCATTACCAGATACAATCATTTCACTTCAAAAGAAAACAAGCAGAAAAATATGCTGCATGGATACAGATACAGTACCACAATACACGAGTATGGGGTTTATTAAAAAAAACTAAAAGGTATAAAGTTCATTAATATAAAATTTAAAATATATAAATGTGGTTTGATTGTATAAAAGATAAAAATCCCAAATAAGTACAACATCTAGCGTAAAATAATACAAGAATTTTGAAGTGAACAGTAGTCTACATTTTTGAAACAATGAAAATGTTAAAAAATTATTTTCATTATTTCCAGAAATGCATTTTCATTAACTAGCATTTCATCTTCTCTTCATAACAATGATGTAACTTCAAGAGCCTCTTATCAAGATAAAATAAAAACACAAAATATGTTCACATGTTCACAAAGTAAAGAGGCCTAATATTTCAGAGGGAGAAAATAACAAACAAAAATAAAAGTAGTAATGAGAAGAAATTACCAATAGGATGAACAGTGAGGGCAGGTTTATTAGAAGCAGCAGTGTGTTTACTTAAGAAGATAACTTCATCAACAACCTCACCAGTAACCTCTTCCCATCTTTTATCCAAATAATCCTCCACCACTATACTCTTCTCATGGATCAACACTCTCAACCCTTCATTCACATAACTCTTCATATCATCCTAAATTTACAATAAAAAAACATTATAAGAAAATGAAAACAACATACAATAAAAAAATAAAAAAAGGTATTTTGGATTGAACCTGGAAATGGGGTCCGGGTTGCCAGGCTGGCATGGCTAAGAGGGCATTGGCAGGGTTGATTGAAGCCGGGTCGGAAGTTGTTGCTACTATAAGAGACACCATTGGATTACGGGTTGAAGGTGAAAGTGGATTTAGGGGAATTGAGGATGAAAGTGTTTTTGAAGATCTGAATTGAGGATTGAGAAAGGAGTTTCCTGTGTGCTTCACTGAACTAAAACCACTTCTTATACCAACGAACATGTCCTCTACAACAACGTATTGTCTTTGCCACGGTTCTAATTTTTTCCCTTTTTTTTTTTATTAATTATTATGTAAATCAAGATGCAAATTGATTACTTAAATATTTGAATACAATTCCAATTTTTTAAAATCTTAATAAATTTCGAATGTAATTCATCGTTACATTGTACCATATATCAATATCAATAAGATTAGGTTAACTATTTGCATTTGTATTAGATGTCAAATTTTTAAAATATAAATAACTAATAATATACATTTAATTATTCAATTAAAAATAATATATAATAAAGTGAATGAACTCAAGTGATTAATGAATTTAAATTAAAAATAAGTTGTTTGAGAAAAGTTAATAATTTTAATCCTAACCGAAACAAACTGTTTAGGAGGCGTATTTACAAAAAAAATGTTTACATTAAATATGTATTCCAATTAACCTCTAATATGTTTTCATAATTTTGGTTTATCAAATTTTTTATTTATTTCAAAAATAAAAAACTACAATTTAAGTTTAATTCTCATGCATTGTTAAATATTACTCCCTTAATACATAACAATTATTCATGAGCATCACTATAGAGGTAGTTATTGTTGAAGTAAAAACATTTTTTATATGTGTTTTAATGACAACAAACCTTATAAAATAAATATTAAGTTTTTTAAATGGTGATCTACTAATGTTTGTATTTGAGTGTTTGTTAAAAGAACAAAAGTGGTCAAGCTTGAAACCACTCACATAAACAAGTGCATTGTATCAAATCAACAATGAAAGAATTAACGAGGCTAATTCATAAATATCAATATGATGATCCACAAGTTGAGGATGATTATCTCAATCACACATTAAATCTCTTGGAATAAGTAAAAAAAAAAAAAACTATGGGTTAAGATGTGTCTATATCCGAGGATGATCATCCATGAACATTATAACGCCCCAAATTTTTGATCCAAATATTACTTAAAAATATTGATTTTCTTTTAGAAACAACTAATTTTTTTTTCTTATTAGTAATTCATCATGTAATAAATTGAAGATGCGTAAGAACATAACTTGATATATTTTTTTTCGTAAAAGAACGTAATGTAATTTACTAAAATATTATTTATTTATTCATTTGCAAAATTAATATTCCAATTGTTAGATCGATATCTATTTATGGCCCAAAATAAAATAATTTCTTTAAATGAAATTCAAAAGAAACAAGGTTGACTGAAATTAATGACATTCAATTATTTACTAGCGAATGAAATCTCACTTTTACATTTCTATTAAAAGTTAATGATGACGAATAAATAACTTTTCAATGTACCACAGAATTTTTAGTAATACAAAACATTATTTTTAAGTAAAATTCTTAATTTCCCTCGCGCGTGCACCAATCAAACATCATTCATGCAACTTTTTGAGATCATTAGTACCTAAATATTGGTGTAAGGGGTCAGTTCATCCCACAACAAAAATTAAACTAAATAATAAATTAACAACCATAAAATATGAATATAAAATCTTTTCGTAATAAAAGATTTAAAGAAATTGATTCTTTAATAGTTCTCAAATGGTATCAAAATCGTAAAATATATCTAAATAAATCAAGTAGCAACAGTAGAACAAATAATTATATCAAAATAAAAATAACAATAAAATATATGTAAGTTATGCATGCTCCTAAATATATATGATCCGGATATAACCAGCCATACAAGCGTCCACACAGATGCATATGATATGTTATGAAATGATAATGATGCTCAAAATGTACATGTCACCACTCACTTAAATAATCACACAAATCATCAGCCACTTAGGCAACCACAAAGATAACAATATTTAAAACATAAATCATTAGCCACTTAGGCAACCACAAAGATAATGATATTTAAGACACAAGCCACCAGCCACTTAGGCAAGGATAACAATATTTAAAACATAAATCACCAGCCACTTAGGCAACCACAAAGATAAAATATTTTAGATTAAATTTTTTTAATCACATAAGACATCAAATTTATATTCTCATGGATGTTCATAGTTATACCTCAATAACTTCAACACATCAAATATGCACGTGAACAAATATCTCAAAATCACCACTTTCATTTAATAATCCATAAGATTCGATTTGACTACGTGTTATTGATAACTATTAAAACTCATATCACCAAGAATACAATAACAACATAAATTTTATTCCTTTCACTATAAAATTTTCAGCATTCTAAAGATGGACTATTCATTAATGCATTCAATAATCAATTTTCTCATTTTATTAAAATTAAAGAGATATAAAATTTTCATCAATTTCATCGAGACACATATATTGTTCATAAAAGGCATGTTTTAAATTTAAAATACTCAAAAGTCAACACTTAAAGTCAAATACATCATAATAAATATATTACTAATTACATCATTATAAAAATTATAACTTTATAATTAAATACTCTAAAACACGTAAACACTAAACATTTTCACTACAAACATATTTATCAAGATATAATAATAAAAATATACCATTATAATTAATTTCATCAAGATAGAGGTATTAAAAAAAAACAATCAAAGTATTATAGTTAATTTCTCTATGACGAAAATAAAATCAATCTTTTTCTTTTAAAACATCCATACATCATATCAATATCTTACGAATCGCTAATTTAATATTTAGTCTAACTCAGCATGGGGAAAAACCCTTATCTTAGGCGTTTTCTTTCTTAACATCTCTAAATTCGCACAAGAAATAGCTTATGAGGCAATGATGAATTCAACACCGATAGATATTGGGATTTATGACTTAGAAAATTATTTTAGGAGTAACGGAAATGTAACATCAAGAGGCCTAATGGAAATGTATGAACGTAATAGCTATTTACGTTGCAATATTACGATTGAGTTCTTGTCTAAAATTGAAGTGCACTTAATTCCAAAATTATGCTACCAATAATTACTATTTATTTAATTTTATTAGGTTGTTACAAAGTCAATTGAAATCATGTGTATTTATGTGTATGAGTTAATTAAGATTAACTAATAAAGTTCACCACATATATTGCAGAGTGTCATACCATCCATTTTAATTAAATAAATAAATTAGAGATTGTCACATCACCCTTTTAATATATATATTTTTTTTATCTAATAGTCACGAAACCAAAAATTTCATAGAATTATTTTTGTAGACAATTAAAATAAAATTATAATTTTAGTTTAAAAGAGATGAATGCATGAGAAACAAAAAGAACAATAGTCTTTTTGTGTCATCTCTTAATTGCACAAAAAGAACTTATAATTAAATTTATAATCTTCCTTTAAAAAATAAATTAAATGTGTTAAAAATGAGTTAATGCACATTATGCCAAGAAACACCATGAATTGTTATAAAATCTTATCATAAAGGAGAGTAAAAGAATGAGTTAAGTCACTAGTTTTTTTTTTGGATGAACCAAAAATATTTTCAAAACACTTATATATAAAGGTTGGGTTTCACTAACTCTATAATATCTCATAAAATAAATACTTATTTGGTCGTAAATAAAACTAACAAATAATATAACTTTTATAAATTATAATTTAATTAAATAATTCAACTAATATTTTATCAACCAAAATAAATTAAGCAAGACAAGAATACCACTGCAGGTCACGTATAAAAAATAAAGTCAACGTATCTAACACATCAATTTCATGATTATCGAAAATAATCAAATAAATAAAATACACAGTTGTCCACGTAGGAAATAATTATGCCATAAACCATTCTAATGTAATTGTCACACCAAAACAAAAAATAAAAATAAAGGTTATAATTATTCAAGTAAAATAGGGAGTTGTAAATTTTAATTTAATTTCCTTACATGTAGAATAAATTATTAATTAAATAATAAATTACAAAAATTACTAAAGGACACATATATAATATATATGAAAATATTGGGGGTGTTACAAACATCCTTAAAATCAAGTACATCAGAAGATGAATACAATCTCAAGATGATGATAAACGCAAAGGATATCCTCCTAACAAATTTGCACATACAGAAAAGTACAAAAGTACAAAAAGGTGAAGTACTTGACATGAAGGGCACACTAGTCAAAGTGGTTGAAAAAGAGAAAACAAAAAGCAACATGTTTTCTAAACTGGGGGATAGACACTCAGATGATGAATTTTTAAAGAGGATGAACCTGTAAGAGAGAGAACATACTTTATCATAGAAACATTGAATCCAAGTCAAAACAAAGAGAAGATAAAACTGAGGACAAACAATTATGAGAGAAACAATTGAAGAAGAAGAGGATATAAGACAAATGTTAACGATAAAAGAAGGAATATTCAAAAAGGAAAAAATGATGTACCTAACCTAAAAAGAAAGGCCATAAAAGTCTTGGAAAAGCCAAAAGGAAAAAAAATACAGCTCATGTTCAAACTTCGAGGAAGATTAAACCTCATATTCGAGTATGGACTGCAAGTTCATCATCCTAAGCTCATGTATTACAAGGGCAACTAAATGGCACTTTGGTAAATCCAATTAATGACCATGGACATTTAATCAAGTCTCTAACGATCACTTAATACTTTTCCTCATGGATGAAATTATAACATCTACGATTAGAGGATAAACAATGCAAAAGAGATGATGAACTTATGTTATTTATTCATCCTCACACATAAGAAAAAGAGTAAAAGTACCAAAGTACAAAAAATATTATCTTTGACTTATGAGGCACGACATTATATGTGTTGGAAAAAGAAAAAGCCAAAAATGACAAGTTACATCAAAATTAATGAAAGTCTCATCCTCATACAAACCAGATCCGAGGATGGACCACCACAATCATCCTCTCAGCACACTTAATATGAGGATAAAGGCTAAACGACAGTTTTGCAAATAAAGACAAGTCCAAGGAAACCTACCAAAGTCTCCAACAACTATATTTTGCTAACCCACTTGTTTGAAGCTCCAAAGGCAATTATAAATAGATGAATATTAATCTTCAAACATCAAGATAATCATCTACAAGAAAACATCCAAGTTATTCAAGCTTATCATCATTCTCTTTATTCTACATACTCTTCCAAACTTAAACAAATTTGAGGACCATTTTGATTGAGTGTGTAATATACAACTTCACATCACTATCTTATCTTAGAAAATTTGTAATTTTATCCCCCAAAACAAATCAAACACATTATTACTTGTATATCCTCAAGTTGATATATACTTGAGTTATTTTGTAAGCCTGTTGAGGCTAGTAAAAATACAATGTTGTAATTTCATTTCCTTTCTCACACTAGTTTCTCGTAACATAAACTTTTTATGTGTTATCTTCATTGTTTGATATGTGTTGTCTTTTTATCTTTTAATAATTTATTATTTTAGATTACTTTTTCTTTCATGCTCTTAAGACTAAGATGTATGTTCAATATGTAGTAACTTATCTTACAAGATTATTATTTCATTATATGAACATATATCATGAGAAGAGATATACTAATTTGTAAGAAGCCATTAAGTGTTGGGTACAAAAAGTATTTGTATCTCTTCATGCAAGATTACTTGTTAAATCCCTTGAATTAAAAGTTAGGAAGAAAAAAGTTGTTAAGAAAAATCAAATGCTTTGGGACTGCATTTGTGAGCAAAATCATGAATAAGATTGTGAACTTGTTCAAAGGGAGCATACTAAAAGATCCTACTTAGAGAATGGTCGTGAGGATGAAGAAAAATATCATTATGAAGATCATCGATCTTTGAAATTTAAGCTTGCTTGAACTCATATCTCCTTTAAAAGAATCTCCATAATCCTCATTTGAAAATTTTAAAGAAGATAGAACCACAAATGTTTTTACTATGATGATGAGTCATAAGTAAATTGGTATGAACATGTCTCACTCTTTCTACCGTCACCACCTTAAGCTATTATTCAAGAGGATGATCTTCTCTAGTGAATATTTAAAAGGATAAACATGTCCAACATTTGGCAAATTCTACAAAAGTTGAAATATTCACTCATATCCATCAGCAAGTGTCCTCAAAGTAAAATGAATGAGAATTGGGAGAGACCAAAATTCTTTTTGAAGATTCTCGAATCATTAATCCTCTAATGAGGAAAGTCACTAGAGGAGTTTACATAGTATTAATCTTATGATGCAATAATATTATTGATTGATTCGATGATTTCAAAAACAATAATACATGCTAGAAATTTTTATGCAATTATATAAATTTAAAGATAAATGTATTGCATCACTTTTTATCATGACACGAATCTACGTCTAATGAAATCCATTTGCAGAACCTCTAATGTAGTCATTCTTATATTGTTATTCAATGTATAAACAAGCACACAAACTTTATTATTATAGCATGGTGCTTTAATAACATGTTAAGAATGCATTTCAAATGGATTGATGTTCTTTAATGTTTTGGCAAAAAACTATTTTGTTAAGCATAATTTATTGCATGATATTTTCTAACATATTGCAAAATAATCCATGATTTAATTATCATGTTACCTTTGCATAAGACTGAATTGTAGTGAATACTTTATGGCATATCCTATTTCTATAAGTCTTATGCACATACATTTATCTCAATATATATTTTGGATGAGTCCAATTTGACATGCATATCTTGGCTAACATATACTTTGTTTGATGCCTAAGTATGAAATTTTTATGTGGTTTTTCAAAAAAATTGAGATTCTTACATGCATTATATATCAAATATCCTTCTTTAACATGTTTTAAATGGATATCCTAATTTAGGATTTATATTTTTGAAATAAACTCAACAAGAGGATATATGATTGACATTTATGATTATAATTGGTGATAGTTGTCTATTAATTTCAAATCAGGTTCAAGAAGTTTGAAGTCTTCATATTATGTTCTTAAACTTATATTTGACTCATTCTTAAGCATTCAAATGTGTTTGAAATATTGTTAAATGATTATCTCATTACACTTACATGTTATGAACACAAAAATAGATATGTGAGCATCATGATGCATATTATTATATATTTTTGCATAAAATGAGCATGGCCATGTTTTAAAGGAAAATATGGTTAAAACTCACAAAGAGTTTTATATGTTTGAAAATATTATTTTCCTTGAAACATTTATTGAATTTGAGATAAAATCACTTTCTCTAAAATTTTGGAGAGCATAGAGTCAATTACTTAAACTTTAGATGTGCAGAAATGAATGCATTTTTTTAATATGATTTAAGTATATTATTTTAGTTATCATTGTCTATATCTTGATTGCAATGTTGATTGAAATAATAAATGGTGTTCTTACATACTATGTGATTTATTGTTAAATGCAAATTTGATATGAGAATAAACCTCTCAACAACATGATATTTATGTGATCCATTCCTATTTTTGATGTCTATAATTATCTTTCACCCCCTTAACAAATTAAACCTCTTGCATATGTTTAAGGAGAGTTTAATTGCATATCTATGAACATTATTTCATTTGTTATTTTATCCATCTAGAAAACTAAAGGTTTGTCATCATAAAAAATGGGGGAGATTGTTGAAGTAAAAACCTTTTTGATATGTATTTTAATTACAACAAACCTTATGAAATAAATGTTAAGTTTTCTAAATGGTGATCTACTAATGTTTGCATTTGAGTGTTTGTTAAAAGAACAAAACGTGGTCAAGCTTGAAGCCACTCACATAAACAAGTGCATTGTATCAAGTCAACAATGAAAGAATTGAGGAGGCTAATTCATAAATATCAATATGATGATCCACAAGTCGATGATGATTATCTCAATCCCACATAAAATCTCTTGGAAGAAGTAAAAAAAAAACTATGGGTTTAGATGTGTCTATATGAAAATTAGAGGATGAAGAATCCATATATGATGATGAAGAATCCAGATCTGAGGATGAAGAATCTAGATTTGAACATGAATATTTTTCACTTACTATGATGGATGCTACGACTTGTGATAAAACTCGACTAGTAAAGAGATAAAATGTCATTCAAAGGCTTAATCCCAATTATAATAAATTTAGACACAACTTTATAAATATCATTACAAATACAGGTCTTAATAAATTTAAGACTTCTCCATTTTAAGGATCATCTCGATAAAAATATCATTAACATAAGAGAGAATGATTAAAGCAATTCTGGTTTACATACTGAAAAAAAGAGTATGCAACAATCTCCTTATAATTTTTGTAGAAAAGGGTAGCCATCCTTGCTAGATGCCTTATTAAGACTCATATTGAAAAGAGCTTTCTTACACTCAACAAAGCTAACCATGTCACTCAAGTGGTCACGATGGTTCACCACCATATTCGAGTAAGTGTTTCAAGAGACGTTCACTTCGTGGGTTGATTATCTTCGATGAACAAGTCAGTATAAAATTTGTGCTCCAAAGATTTCAAAATGTCTAGATCATCAATCCAAGCACAAGTGTCATCTTTTAATGCCAAAACTCTTCCTCTTTCAAATGATGATGTTAGAGTGGTGGCACCTAGTATTTTCGTAGTTGTCGACAATCCATTGCCTTCACGATTTTTGAAACCATAAGCATTCTTCTTGGTAAAGTAGGGGTAGCAGGTTGTACTTGCAACACTCTCTCCAAATTTTCCAAAAGATTATTGTAACCATAATGTTGACTGTTGTAAATGCTATTAATTATAGCCAATAACTCTTTTTTTTCTTCTCTTGAAGATGTTACCAGGAGTCCATTGATTCCAAGTCTTAAGTTATAGATTAAGATTAACAAGGGTGTAGACCAAGTCATGGTCCATTTCCCATGGATCTTTCAGCATTCTATGAAAATTCACACGAGTAATCTAGACAATAGACTGCCTCAAACTTGAAATGAAAGTTAGTCTCGTTCGCTCAAACATCGTAATAAAATAATGATTATAAAATGAGTTCTAAGCAACAATTTTGTAAAGCCCTCATGATATGTAATTCTCCAAGCAACGTTACACAAAAGACCATCAAGTTTTTTGAAGACTCTATCATGAACGTTCCACTTTGACCATCTCTGGGCGAATTTAATACCAACAGTGTAAACCTCCATCAAACTACACTTGTTTATCCAGTTATTGAAATTATGACATTTCGTTAAAATCCCTCCTCATAATCCAATGATCCTATATAGTACCAACAATATCTTGTAACTAAATCCTACGTATCACATATTTAATTTTCAAGTGGGCTAGTGTACACTATAGTGAGAAGCCAAGTAGTGCTTGAAAATTTTCCAAGACCCACCATCGATCACTTTTATCTTGTTATCTTATCTATCAAATTTTACCATCAAAAAAAGAATTTCCATTATCCACTGTGAATGTGTACCTCAAATCATAAAGTTAGTTATGCTTAAGAGTTGTTATAACTACCTTTGGCCAAATTAGTTATGATAGGCGGTTATAGTTAGTTTTCTTGTGTATACTATAAATAAAGTTGTAATATTGTAGCAGTTGGAATGATATGGTTGATATAGCAAGAGCTCAAAAAAAAAAAACTGAGAGATATATGCAATTCATGATTCATAGAAATTCAGAGAGAGAGAGATTAAAGGGAGAAAAGAAAGATTGAGAGATAGACTAGTATTGCTGGTTCATAAACAATGATAGATACTAGGAGATCAATCTTGAGAAGACTTTAATCTTGTAAAGTTCAATCATTATTAGTGGATTAATCTTGCTTGCATGCCCGTGACGTAGGTCTTATCAATTGAGACCGAACACGTAAATTCTTTGTGTTATTTTTTCCTTATCCTTCTTTAATTTTCGTTTGCATTGATAGGGAAAACAGGTTTTAGAAAACTGCAGAAAGGAAAATTGCTTTTTAGAAAACTGCAGAAAACGGAGAACGATAATCAATCTCCGTTTTCTGGTTTTCTGAACATTCTCCGTTTTTCGTTTTTTCTTCTGCAATTGTTTGTTTCCTATTTTGTTGGTTAATCTTTGTTGCAGATCCCAATATTATTTTAACATCCACAAAGTCCATGAGTCTACACATATGCCATACGGTTTCCAAATTGTTTTTCAGGATGTTGAAACCCAACTTTTTACCAAGAAGTTTAACAACCAAATCATCTTTCCAAGGTTCGCATTATTCTTCAATAATCTTAGAATGCACATGTAGCATAGGCAAATGCACATACATATAGGAAAAAAGTCTATTGTCTTGGATTAACTCGCATTTGTTAGGTTTTGTGTTAAAATATATGTTTTCTCCTTCATAACAGAACAACATGGACAGCTGGCACTTTTTTTTTTCTAAGCAAAAAGCTCTAATGTTATCTCTTCTTCTTGTATGAGAGGTGATTTAGGATAATTTTTTGATTTGAAATCACTCCTTTAAGTTATTTTATCATCTCATTTTATTTAAATAAGTAGTTTCTCACATATATTTAGTTTTTTCTTCGTGTTTTATCTTTGATTTTGCTGTCTGAGTGCAATATTTAGTTTGTTTGCCATCATGTTGTGGCGTCATTTGTTTTCCTGTCTAAATATGGTGTTCACAGAGGCAATATAGTTGTTATGTCAATATCATACTTTAAGTAAAGGGTTTACAAAGGTTGTCACCAAATTCGATACCCTATCACCCTTACATATAACTTGTCAACGCATGGTTGGATTGATTATGTCAAAGACTAATTATACTCGACATGAACAAATACCATCAAATGTTTTTTCCGAAGATGAATTGAATTAAAGACTATGGGTCTTGCATTATTCTTGACCATATGTAAAAGAAATTAGTTTGGTTGTTAGAATTAAAGTTTTGATTTGATTATCTTTCATTGACTTCTAAAAGATTTTGGTTTAATTAGTTTTGATATCAACATATGGATGAGGAGTGTGTCGACTCATGATAAATTTGCTTATATTATTCTTATTTGTATTTAAATGAAACTTATTTATCCGTCAAAAAACCACAACACAACATATTTACCTAGAACTATGTCTCCAAAAAGAGATCATTTTGTTTGTGTTTAATCTCTTTATTTGTCTTAGAAGTATTAGTACCATCGTTTTTCATGCCACCATGATATAGTAGATCATGTGAATTTGATTTAGAAAACAATGTGGCTGATAATTAATGAACTAGTTAAAAATGAATTGATGAGGAGGATTTGTATTCGAATCTCGAACAGAGCAATAATTTTTTAGACTTTACCAAATACAAGTGATTTTATAATTTGATAATTAATTTTTAGAGTTTAATTTCTATACCCGATCAAATATAAAAAGTTTTATATAATCAATCATTTTATAACTTTAGAGACGATCAAATTAAAATTGAAATATTTCTATTAATTCAACGATTACGCTTAATTAGCAATATAAACTAAATCCTAATTTTTATATCACATTCCTAATTGATAATTTAAAATTTCAAAAATATTTCTTAAAAATATGATCATTTATTTTTTGGGGTTTTGATAGTAGTTTAGGCGTCCTTGTAAAGGACAGAACAGATGTTGCGTATCACCGTTTCATCTTCACTTCATAGACTTTCTCTTTTCATGGCATCGGATAAACCTCAACGTCTCCACCAAAGTATCTCTCTCTCTCTCTCTCTCTCTCTCTGAGATTTGATTCCGTTACTTTAATACATTTATTTCAGTCTTTCAATTCTGGGTTTTCATCAGTTGCAGGAACCAATTTCCAAACCACAACAAAGAGGGCAAGAACCATGACCACTGCTACTCTCACTACCACAGATTCTGCTATGAAGGAAGCTTTTTCAAAATATGCTGAATATCTGAATAACCTTGTAATGTTTCTCATCATCTTTTACTTTTCTAAAATTAAATTAATTGCATGAATGTGAGTTCATTGTGGAAATGAGTGATGAAGTTAGCTTATTATGGGTTATTTTGATGTTCAAAGATTTGATTTTTACTACTTTTTTTGTTTGGGGTTTGGAAAGGAAAGGACCTTGGTAACCCGGATTCTGGAATTTGATTTAGAGATAAGTAAAATCCGACAAAAACTTGTTTCAGCTAGGGTTCAAATTCGGGTGCTAGGATCAATTTGACCTTTGCTATGAGTCCGTTAACATTAATTAGTTTCAGATATTTGTTTCAATGGTACCAATTTCATTTTGCTTTAATATTGAAGCCAATGCATTTAGTTCATCATGTTTGGGTTGAGTTATTGGAGAGAAAGAAGAGGGAAAGTTACTTTTAATAAAATGAAGAAGGGAGGTGTTCACATCCGAGGTTGGTGGTCTCATATATGCCTGGAAATGCTCCGTGTTTGGGCTGATGGAGATGATGAGTACTATTTAAAAAAATCCAAGTTCCAAATTGAAAAAAGTATACGACCTGAAAAGAGTTCATAAATAAGAGCACCCCTCTTCAACTTATTAAATCAGCTTGTAAAGTGAGGGGTGCTCTTCTTTGTATATTCTCAAGCCTTATCTCTTTTAAGTGAGGAACTTGGGTTTTTCCAATATGTACTCTTAGTAGCACAAGGGTACTTGCAAGAAATACTCCATCATCACTTAAGTTATTAGCTATTTTCGAATGGTAAAAGTAATACATATATGGTTAGATATACCATTTCCTCTATAAAATAAATTATTTTTAAGAAATGCTTATGTGTGTGTCACCATGAGAGTCTCCCTGTCCCCTCAAATTTTATTTTACTGAATTCTTATACATTATGAGAGTAGTGGAGTCTCTAACCATCTAAGATTTTAAAACATAATAATTTGGAGTACACTTCATATTAAAATTTGTATTACTGATAAAATTTTGAAACTGACTTTTCAATAATTTGAATGTTTTGAAGCATATGGAATATCGATATTGGGAAGCTATGATTATCCTTTAATGTAATTTCCTTTACAATATTGGCTGCGTACCATTCCATGCTATTGGCTGTTATTTTGAGACTTTGTAAACCTGTATTTGTAGAATGATAAACGCGAAAGAGTGGTCAAAGCAAGCCGTGATATAACAATGAATAGCAAAAAAGTGATATTTCAAGTGCACAGGTTATCTAACTCTTTTACATCTCTCTCCCTCTCTCTCTCTTCATGCTTGTGTGTATGTGTTATTGTTGGAACTTAAGTGTTTCATGTACTTTTCATGTGTTACCTTTATTTCCTGACCTTACTGGCATTACTGTATTCTTTTTTATTTTATTTTTATTTTTATTTTTTTAACACAAGGTTGAGTAAATACAATAAAGTGGAAGTACTTGAGAAAGCAGAAAAGGATTTAGCAGCTGTGACAAATCAGTACGTGTCTCGACTAGTCAAAGAATTGCAGGGAACTGATTTTTGGAAGCTAAGACGAGCCTACTCACCAGGGGTATACTTCGCCACCGCTGCCTCCTTGTTTGAGCTCAAATACTTTTATCTGATACTTGTCATGCGTGTTTGCAGATACAGGAGTATGTTGAAGCAGCTACATTCTGCAGTTTCTGTAAAAACGGAACTCTTTTAAAGCTTGACGAGATAAATAGCACATTGTTACCACTTAGTGATCCTTCTCTTCAGCCTCTGCAGATAAACATCCTTGACTATCTATTAGGGGTGAATTTCTT